>NC_041390.1:196262091-196265457 GCF_002162155.2 Triticum dicoccoides | reverse complement strand
CGGGGCGATGGGGGGTCCGGGGCGCCGGGGTGGTGGTGGTCGGGGTCGGTGGGGGTCGGCGGCGGGGCCGGTGGGCACGGTGGCGGCGCGGGTGAGGTGAGGGAGAGAGGGAGAAGGGTGGGGCGTGGGGCCGTCCGTTTTTTAGTTAGGTTTAATTTCTTTGTCGTCTGCTAGCAGATGGCAAAGAGCGTAGCTAGTGCGGTGGGGTCGGGGGGAAACGACCGTTAGGTTGGGTATTCTCTTTGCCATATGCTCGCGGACGGCAAAGAAGCTTTGTCGTCTACTAGCAGGCGGCGAAGGAAGTGGTCGTTAGGTGGTTCTTGTTAGCGGGCCACCCTTCCTCTTTGTCATCTGCTAGCAGACGGCAAAGCTTCTATGTCATCTGCTAGCAGACGGCAAAGAACTGGCTGATGGCAAACATGGGTCGTCAGCTTTTTTTAAGCTGGTGGCAAAGACCTTCTTTGCCGTCAGCTAGCAGTCAACAAAGAGCTAGCTGACGGCAAAGATCCTGATTCCAGTAGTGATGAAATTGAAATCTCCAATGAGAAGCCAATTATGCCCCAAAGGAATTTGGAAGTTATATAGCCAGCTCACAAACAAGTTTCTTGCTTCACCCTGACAGGGCCCATAGACAGAAACCAAGGTCCAGTGCTCATTATTTTGCCTAGAAACAAATTCAATTACCACAACAAACTAATGAACTTCTAACAGTGTCCCCACAAAGACTGATGAATTCCAAACCACAAGGATACCCCAAAGGCACCCAAAGAGGGGGAGAAAGCAAAGCAGTCAAACCTCTTAGGGTAGAAGTTTCTAATTGTTTTCAGCTCAAAGGAGGTGCACTTAGTTTCCTGAAAACATGCAATAGCACACTGGCTCTCCTCCATTTTCTGTGTAACTGCCCTTTGTCTAGTCTCAGCATTCAATCCCCTGACATCCCAGTTTCTACAAGAATTACTCAGAATAAAAACTCAAGATAAGAGCAATGATCCACATGACACATAATGCCACATGCACATAAAACCCACAGTAGTCTGTTATACAATTATTACATAGAAGTTCCTCACAAAATAGAAGTAATAACCTAAACAAATAAGTAGCTAATTTAGGGGTTTTCCAAACCTACAGAAATGAAAACACACTAATCATTTGAAATAGTGCTGCCAACATGGAGTGGATCCACCATAAGTGCTTCCACTGGTAGGAGCTTGCCCTCAATGCACAGCTCATGCCCAACTTCCTAGAGATGATTGACTGGAGTTGCAGGAGGGATATCTGAATGTGCTGGGTCATCTGGCATCTCAATAGTGAAAGGCTTGGCCTTGGGCTTCTTCTCTTCGGCTGAGGAGCTAATTCATGGAAGATGGCCTTGAATCCATCTCTCTTGACTGAACCCCTAGTACACCTTTCGACAGAAGTTTCAACAATTGGGGTTGGTGCCAAAGTCTTGTGAGGCCTCCTGACTTTCTTGCCCACAATAGTGGGGGAAGACTCTCCTGAAGTTTGTTGCTGTAAATCCTCTAAGAAGAGATGTAGCGACCCGACCACAGACGGTCAAGTCTCTGTGCTTCAGTGTCATCCCTGGATCGGTAATGCTGACACACACACACAGTACACGAAGCTTTTATAATAGAGTAGCAATCACACACTTATTACATTGAATGTATCAAAAGAGAAATTATTACAATAATATGGCATAAGGCCATCTAAAATAAGATAACAGTGGAAGGCTTGGAAGATAAAGTGAGTCCATCAACTCCAACGGCATAGCTGAGTGCATGACAAACAACCTATGGCACCTTACTCATCGTCTAAAAAGTCTGCAACATGATACGTTGTAGCCCAAAACAGGTCAGCACATGGAATATGCTGGCATAGTAACACAGTAGAGCAATGAACAGAATAAATGCTATCACTACATGAAATTATGGCTAGTGGAGGCTCTATGGTTATAATGTTTTGCGAAGAGCCAATTTTTTCCTACAACAAAGGAATATATTTTATTTAACTATCATGGTGCTTGAAACATTGAGAAGGTTCCTCCAACTCAATCCCAATTAAAGTAATCATTAACATCCCAACAAATTAATTTAGAGTGATGAGATCAAATCAATAATTCAAGTACCAGATACTCAAGACGTCCATAACCGGGGACATGGCTAACCATGATTAGATTATACACTCTGCAAAGGTTTGTGCACTTTTCCCCACAATACTCGATCTCCTCTATTGGATTTCTCGCACTACATGGTGTTTGAGAAACGGATGACCGAGACACAGTCTTTCAGAAGCATTAACTCTAACCCTCGATAGACAGTGCCAACCTACATCCCCTACCACTGGAAGAGGTCATGCAACATACTCAACTATGATAGACCCCATAATAGCTTGTGGCTGCACACGGAAGTTTCTAGCATGAATAATCTTAGGATGGAAATATAAGCATAGCGTAGAAGTAACTCCCAAGGGTTTGATAATAAAATAGGTAATAGGTTCTACCTCATCAACTACTTCCCAGGCCCACATGTTAAGAGATCCTACTCATGCAATGTGTCAGGGTTGAAACTAATGCACAGAAACTGGGTAATTAAAGGGGTATGATCAATGTGTTACTTGCCTTGCTGACGATCCGCAAAACCTAGTGACTCATAGTAGCACGCTTCGCACTCCAAGAATTCTATCGCAAACAAACAATAGCATACATAAGAAATTAAGCAAATAAGCACGGGTAAAACTCAAATAAGAAGATCTAACCAGAAAGTTCAACTGAAGAACTCCGGTTTGCAAAAAGAATCAAATCAAACGGAGCAATGAAACTCAAACTAAGAAAGAAACAAGATCCGTTTACTAATCTGGACTAAAGTCAAATTTTACAGTACCAAAATCTTGTTCAAGATGGTTAACCAGAAAGAGGGCTTCGAGACGAATATCTAGGCGCGTGTTTCACCTGATTTGGATAAACGAGGGAAAAAATAAACTAAAACAAAGATTAGGGCACAAATCTTGATCGAAAATAATCATGGAAAAACCTGGAGAATAAAACAAGACGAACAGGCTAACGAACGAGCGTTTGCTGTTTGCAGCTAACCGACGAATAGAGTTCGTTAAAACGAACGAACGGACGAGCGTCCGCTAAATAACTAAAACGAGAAAAACCGAACCAAAATAAATTAAAAAATGCATCTAGGGTTTTTTTAAATGGGATTTTTACCTAAAATAAAAAACGGTGGCTCAGATCGGATCGGGACGGTGGCGGCTCCAGCGACTTGCGGCGCGGCTCTGGCGAGGCGAGGCAGCAGCGGCGGGCGGCGTGGGAGAGCGGCGGGCGGCGTGGGCGAGCGGCGAGCGGCGCGGCGTAGAGCGGGC
>NC_041390.1:196243194-196261381 GCF_002162155.2 Triticum dicoccoides | reverse complement strand
GGGGCTGCTGGGGAGCCCCGAGGTGGGCTTTTAAAGGGGGGGGGGCGAGGTGGCGGCGGCTCCCGACTTGGGGAGTGGGTCGGCGCGGCAGGCGCGGCTCAGACTCCTCCGAGTCTGGCGGCGACACGGGACGGGGAGGGCGGCGCGGCAGCTAGGCCAGCTGGGCCTCGGCCCAGTTCAGTCTGGTGGGGAGTTTTTTTTAACAGGTTTCGCCAAAAAAATCCTAGAAAGTAAAATAAAAATCTAAAAATGCTAAAACAAATTTTCACTTTCTAAATAAAATATTTAGAATAGGATGAACATTTTCCTGGCCTAAAAATGTAATTTAAAAATATGCATTTTTTTCTAATTCAAATAAAATTGCAGAGACATCCAAATAAAATTACTTATTTGATTTTAATATTTTTCCTCTAATATTTCATTTATTTTGGAGAAGTCATATTATCTCCTCTCATATATTTTAATGAGAAATATTTTCGGAGAGAAAAATAATTAAAACCAAAATGACCCTCGTTTTGATATTTGAGAAAATTTCGAATATGAAAACGATGAAATCCCCAACTCTCTTCGTTGGTCCTTGAGTTGCTTAGAATTTCGAGGATCGCGGAATGAAATGCAATAAAATATGATATGCATGTATGATCTAAGTATAACATTCCAAATTGGAAATTTGGGATGTTACAAACCTACCCCCCCTTAAGATGAATCTCGCCCTCGAGATTCAGGTCGGCTAGAAAATAGGTGTGAGTGGTCTTTGTGTAGATCAGCCTCTCGTTCCCAGGTGGCTTCATCCTCGGTATGGTGGCTCCACTGAACTTTGAAAACTTTATAACCTTGCTGCGAGTAACTCGGGTGGCAAAGTCGAGAATCTTGACTAGTTTCTCCTCATAGGTCAGATCACTGTCCAACTGAATTTCTTCCAGGGGCACTGTATCTCTTAGAGGGATATCGGCCATCTTTGCATGGCCCTTCTTCAACTGGGAAACAGATCATGAACTCCTGACAGTCCTTCGGGTAACTACAACTTGTAGGCTACCTCTCCCATACATTCCAAAACTCGGTATGGTCCTACAAATCTCGGGGCTAACTTTCGCTTGACTCCAAATTGCTTAAATCCTCGGAGCGGTGATACACGAAGATACGCTGTCTCCGACTTCCTAGACTACCTCCTTGCGTTTCGACTCTGCATAGCTCTTCTGGCTAGACTTTGCTACCTTCATTCTGTCTCGAATCAGCTTATCCTTCTCTTCTGACACTTTGATCAAATCTGGTCCAAACAACTGACGGTCTCCAACTTCATTCCACATTAACGGTGTCCTGCACCTTCGTCCATACAGAGCTTCGAAAGGTGTCATCTTCAAACTGGCCTGGTAACTATTGTTGTATGAGAACTCCGCGTCGGGCAAGTTGATGTCCCAACTAGATCCATAATCTAGCGCACAAGCTCTCAACATGTCCTCCAGAATCTGATTGACTCTCTCGGTCTGTCCATCTGTTTACAGATGAAAGGCTGTACTGAACTCTAGCCTGGTACCCAAAGTCTGGTGCAACTAGTGCCAAAACATTGAAGTAAACGGTGTTCCTCTATCCGATACGATGGTCCTTGGAACTCCGTGCAGACATATGATCCTGGTCATATATATCTTGGCCAACTTCGCACTTGTATAGGTGGTTTTCACTAGGATCAAGTGAGCTACTTTGGTCAAGCGGTCCACTACTACCCAGATGGAATCATACCCCGATCGGGTCCTGGGTAATCCGGTGTTAAAATCCATGCCAAGCTTATCCCACTTCCATTTGAGTATCGACATAGGCTGCAGTAATCTTGTTGGCTTCTGATGTTCTACCTTCACTCTCTGACATACATCACATATGGCTACATACTCGACAATATCCTTCCTCATACCAGTCCACCAGAAACGCTCCTTCGAATATGTACATCTTAGTGTTTCCAGGGTTTATCGAGTAAGGCGACTAATGTGCTTCCTGTAGTATCAACTTCTTGTTCTCTGCATTACCGGGCACATAAATACGGTCCTCAAACCACAAGGTGTCATGCTCATCCTCATGAAAACCTTTGGCTTTTCCTTTGCTCATTCTCTCCTTTATTTCAGCAATTTCCTTGTCATCCTTCTGAGCTTCATGAATCTTTCTCAACATAGTTGACTGAACTTCCATTGCTGCAACAAAACCTCTAGGAACAATCTCCAAATGAAGCTCACTGAGATCTTCGGCTAACTCCTTCGGCAATCCTCATGTTAAGAGAGTATTGACGTAACTCGTCCGGCTCAAAGCGTCTGCTACGACATTGGCCTTTCCTGGATGATAGTGCAGCTTCATGTCATAATCCTTTATAAGCTCCAACCATGTCTTCTACCTGAGATTCATCTCCTTCTGTGTGAAAATGTACTTCAAACTCTTATGATCCGTGTACACATCACAACGGTTTCCAATAAGAAAATGTCTCTAGGTTTTGAGTCCAGGCACTACAGCTGCTTACTCCAAATCATGTGTGGCGTAATTCTGCTCATGCGGTCGAAGTTAACGTGAGGCATACGAAACAACTCTTTCGTCCTTCATAAATACTCCTCCAAGTCCTAAGCGTGATGCGTCGCAATAACTTGGAAATCTTTGCGTATATCTGGTAGAATCAGCACTGGGGCTGTAGTCAGACGTTTCTTCAACTCCTTAAAACTGGCCTCACATTCTTCTGTCCATTTGAACTTAGTGTCCTTCTTCAACAACTCCGTCATGGGTTTTGCGATCTTTGAGAAATTCTCAATGAATCTCCGGTAATATCCCGCGAGTCCAAGAAAACTGTGGATCTCTCCAACTGGGGTGGGTGCCAACCACTTAGTGACTGACTGAACCTTGGTAGGGTCTACTGCTATACCATCTCCTGATATAACATGTCCAAGGAATCCGATTTCTTTCAACCAAAACTCACATTTGCTAAACTTGGCATACTACTGATGTTCCCTGAGCTTCTCAAGAACCAAACGCAAATGCTCCTTGTGTTCCTCTTCATCCTTCGAGTATACCAAGATATCATCAATGAACACCACAACAAACTTATCCAAGAACTCCATAAAAACCTTATTCATCATGCTCATGAAATAGGTAGGGGCATTAGTCAGTCCAAATGACATAACCGAATACTCATAAAGTTCGTACCTTGTGGTGAAAGCTATCTTAGGTATATCTTTTTCTCGAATCTTCAACTGGTGGTATCCTGATCGCAGGTCGATCTTAGAAAACACTTTAGCTCCTTGCAATTGGTCAAACAAATCATTGATCATCGATAGTGGGCACTTGTTCTTGATTGTCACTTCATTCAACGCACGATAATCAACAACCATCCTCAATGATCCATCCTTCTTCTCAACCAGGAGCACTTGGGCTCCCCATGGTGATGAACTTCACCGACTGTAACCTTTCTCCAGTAACTCCTTAATCTGCTTCTTGATCTCTTCCATATCATTCGCGGGCATCCGGTATGGTCTCTTCGATATCGGTCCAGTGCCTGGCAATAGTTCTATCAAAAACTCGATGTCTCGATCTGGCGGCATGCCTGGTAGCTCCTCTGGAAATACATCTGGGTAATCCTTTACTATAGGTACTTCCTCCTGAACAACTCCGGAGAGGGAATTTACTTGGGTTCTCATTGGCGCATGCCTGGATACATAGTTAATACGTTTTCCCTCCAGGGTAGTGAGCATAATTGACTTGCTTGCGCAATAAATGTTTCCTCCATACTTTGATAGACAATCCATCCCCAGTATCACATCCAATCCTTGGGATTCCAAAATTATTAGGTCTGAGGGGAAAACATGGCTGCCAATGGTTAAGGGTAATCGGTCGCACCATCGGTTGGCCATATACTCTACACTAGGTGAGCTCACTAGCAAAGGTGTCCTAAGGGCTAAGGTGGGTAACTTAAAATTTTCCACAAATCCCCTTGAAATGTATGAATGTGATGCACCAGTATCAAAAAGAACGAGAGCGGTAAATGACTTAACCAAAACTTACCAATGACTGGATCTGGCTGCTCTTCAAATTCCTCCATGTTCACGTGGTTCACTTGTCCCCTATTGAAAGGGTTGGGCTTCTTCCCAGAGCTTCCATTACCATTTCCATTCTTCGCTTCAGGGCACTCAGTGGCATAGTGTCCAGTCTTCCCACACTTGAAACAAGTAATGTGACTTAGGTCCTTCTTGGCGGGTGTGGATGGATTCGAGCGGTTCTGGTTGCTGCCTACTCCACTCCCATTTCCATTCCTAGGGCCATGATGGCTATGCGGAATTCCTCCATTGTGGTTATGGCCTCCATGGTTGTGGGTAAATCCTCCCGGGTTCGGGGTAGAACGAGGCTTCTGTGATGCTCTAGAATTATATTTCCCTTGTCCATACTTCCTCTTGCGGCTCTCAATCTGCTTCTGCTTCCCTAAGAGCCTTATCTACCAACTCCTAGTAGTTGTTGAATGTTGCCACCATCAACTACATAATCATCTCATCATTCAGCCCTCCCATAAACTTCTCTTGTTTCACGACATCGGTGGCCACGTCATCTGGGGCATAACAAGCTAGCTTGCTAAACTCCTCCACGTACTGCCCTACAATACGGTTGCCCTGGCGTAAGTTGCGAAACTCACGCTTCTTCATACTCATAACTCCAGTTCAGACATGAGCAGTGTGGAATGCTTGCTGAAACTGCTCCCAAGTAACATTAGCTGTGGGTAAAGTGGCTTTGTAATTTTCCCACCATGCGGGTGCGGGTCCATCCAATTGGTGTGCGGCAAAACGCACCTTCTCAGCATCTGTGCAACCGGCAGCGGGTAACTCCCTTCCAATCCTGCATAACCAGTCATCTGCAACTATGGGTCTAGTGCTACTAGAAAACACCGGCGGCTGTAACCTCAGAAAACAGGCTAAGTTGTCAACTGGAGGTGGTGGCGGTGGGTTGTTGTTATTGTTGTTGTTGTTGCCCTGATTCTGAACTAGCAACTGCATCAATGTATTTTGCTGCTGGATCAACTGAGTGAGCTCTGGTGGGAAGACAAATCCGGGGTCATGTCTTGGAGGCATCTGATGGGTTTAGAGGGGAGAGATTAGAATAGAAAGAGGTCTAAGGAGAAAAATCACTACCCATACGCACATGAGACAAAACACAATCAATATCACACCAAAACAATATCAAGAAAGGGCATACAATCGATCTAGAACTATCATTACAGTGCTCAGACTACTAATATATACATTGGGGAATACTACTAATCATATGGTGGTCATCTAGAAATTTTGATCGGTGGAAGACTCCATGATATCCGCTCCAACTTCGTCTTCATAATCATCATCACTACCATGAGGGTCGGAGTTGGTGTCGTCGATGATGATGTAGTCTTCAGAATGAATCTCCTTGGGTTCGTCGTCTTCTCCTCATGGCAGGGGTCTCCCATGAAAACTCCTAGCTTCCTGGTCAGGTCGTCATTCTTCTCCACTAGTATCGTCATTTCCTCCTCATACCCATTGCGTGTAGACTTGAGTTCCTCTTCTAGCTCTGTGATCCTAGTCATTGCCTTTTTCAAATCTATCGTGCTTGCGCACATCTAGTTCTCCTGGCGACGAATTGATGATTTAACTCCTGGACGAAGGGTGCAATGGACTTGTCCTTCCTGGTGCTGATCATCTCCCATTACTCATCTCGGCACCCACATATTTGGTAGATAGTGTCCTTAAGCTCCTTGTGATAGACTTCGCCAATATGTCCCAGAGCGATGTGGGCTACCATGCTCTTTCCTAGACTCCAGGTTGGTGCATCAAAGGAAAACTCTATGGGATCAGTGACTGGCGTGAATGTCCTTCCTGGAACTTGAACCTAAATCATCCAATGCTCCTCTTCTAGTAAAATGGCGGTGTAGGTCCCGGTGAAGCTTGGTATTCTGATGTTCAGATACCTAGTGACTTCCTTCAAGTGTCATCCAAAGGGTGTGTCTTCATCCGGCTGTGCAAACTTATTCCATGAGTCCGCCATCCTAAAGAGTAGAAAATGGACAGGAGTCAGAAATGAGTAGAGAAGAGTGACCTATGGCTCATCTTAGTGGTCATGTCCTACATTCAATGTGTTCTCTGATATCATCTTGTAGCGACCCGACCTCAGACGGTCAAGTCTTTGTGCTTCAATGTCATCCCTGGATCGGTAATGCTGACACACACAGTACACGAAGGATTTATAATAGAGTAGCAATCACACACTTATTACATCAAATATCTCAAAAGAGAACTTATTACAATAATATAGCTTAAGGCCATCTAAAATAATATAATAGCGGAAGGCTTGGAAGATAAAGTGAGTCCATCAACTCCAACGGCATAGCTGAGTGCATGACAAACGACCTATGGCACCTTACTCGTCGTCTGAAAAGTCTGCAGCATGATACATTGCATCCCAAAACTGTTCAGCACATGGAATATGTTGGCATAGTAACATAGTAGAGCAATGAACAGAATAAATGCTATCACTACATGCAATTATGGCTAGTGGCGGCTCTATGCTTATAATGTTTTGCGGAAAGCCAATTTTTTCCTACAACAAAGGAATGTATTTTATTTAACTATCATCGTGGTTGAAAAACATTGAGAAGGTTCCTTCAACTCAATCCCAATTAAAGCAATCATTAACATCCTAACAAATTAATTTAGAGTGATGAGATCAAATCAATAATTCAAGTACCAGATACTCAGGACGCCCATAACCGGGGACACGGCTAACCATGATTAGATTATACACTCTGCAGAGGTTTGCACACTTTTCCCCACAAGACTTGATCTCCTCCGTTGGATTTCTCACACTACATGGTGTTTCAGAAACGGATGACCGAGACACAGTCTTTCAGAAGCATTAACTCTAACCCTAGGTAGACAGTACCAACCTACATCCCCTACATCTGCTAGCCTACCACTGGAAGAGGTCATGCAACATACTCAACTATGCTAGATCCCACAATAGCTTGTGGCTGCACACGGAAGTTTCTAGCATGAATAATATTATGATCCCTTTGATCCTGGGTGGCAGACCATAGGATGATCACTCGGGTACTCCGGGATATCCTAGGACAACAATGGATTCTCCAGGTGCCCACAAGCAATCCACCCAGATGTGTATTAAACTTTCCACCTTAAGTTGAACCATTAGTTAAGAACTCACATCTGTCATGAATACTCTCAAACCCAATCCACGTCTATGAGCATAGCATGGCAATATAAGCATAACGTAGAAGTAACTCCCAAGGGTTTGATAATAAAAATAGGTAATAGGTTCTACCTCATCAACTATTTCCTAGACCTACATGTTAAGAGATCCTACTGATGCAATGTGTGAGGGTTAAAACTAATGCATAAAAACTAGGTAATTAAAGGGGTATGATCAATGTGTTACTTGCCTTGCTGACGATCCGCAAAACCTAGTGACTCGTAGTAGCACGCTTCGCACTCCAGGAATTCTATCGCAAACAAACAATAGCATACATAAGCAATCAAGCAAAGATGCACGGGTAAAACTCGAATAAGATGATCTAACCAGAAAGTTCAACTGAAGAACTCCGGTTTGCAAAAAGAATCAAATCAAATGGAGCAACGAAACTCAAACTACGAAAGAAACAAGATCCTTTTACTAATCTGGACTAAAGTAAACTTTTACAGTACCAAAATCTTGTTCAAGTTGGTTAAACATAAAGAGGGCTTTGAGACGAAGATCTAGGCGCTTGTTTCACCTGATTTGGATAAACGAGCGAAAAGATAAACTAAAACGGAGATTATGGCAGAAATCGTGATCGAAAATAATCATGGAGAAACCCTGGAAAATAAAACGAGACGAACAGGCTAACGAACGAACGTTCGCTGTCTGCGGCTAACTGACGAACAGTGTTCGTCGAAACGAATGACTGGACGAGCATCCTCTAAGTAACTAAACCGAGAAAAACAGAACTAAAATAAAATAAAAAAATGCATCTAGGTTTTTTTAAAACAGGGGTTTTTAACTAAAATCGAAAAAAACGGCAGCTCACATTGGATCGGGACGGCGGCGGCTCCGGCGACGTGCGCACGGCTCCGGTGAGGTGAGGCAGCAGTGGCGGCGGTGCAGAGTGGGCGGCGGGCTGGCGTGGGCAGGCAGCGGCAGCGACTCGGGGCTCGTGGGAGGCCCCGGGGTGGGCTTTTAAAGGGGATCGACGTGGCGGCGGCGCCCGACTTGGGGAGGGGGTCGGTGGGGCAGGCGCGGCTCGGACTCCTCCAAGTCGGACGGTGATACGGGACGGGGAGGGCGGCGCGGCAGCTGGGCCTCGGCCCAGTTTGGTCTGGCGGGGAGTTTTTTTTAAATAAGTTTCGCCAAAAAACCCTAGAAATTAAAATAAAATCGAAAAATGCCAAAACAAATTTTCACCGTCTAAATAAAATATTTAGAACAGGATGAACATTTTCTTGGCCTAATTTTTTTTCTAATTCAAATAAAATTGGAGAAACATCCAAATAAAATTACTTATTTGATTTTAATGTTTTTCCTCTAATATTTCATTTATTTTGGAGATGTCATATTATCTCCTCTCATATATTTTAATTAGAAATATTTTCGGAGAGTAAAATAATTAAAACCAAAATGATCCTTGTTTTGATATTTGAGAAAAATTCAAATATGAAAACGATGAAAGCCCCAACTCTCTCCGTGGGTCCTTGAGTTGCTTAGAATTTCGAGGATCGCGAAATGAAATGCAATAAAATAAGATATGCATGTAAGATCTAAGTATAACATTCCAAATTGGAATTTTGGGATGTTACAAGAGAGCCCTAGCGACCGGTCTCACTGCTTCTTGCTCTTTGCAGGCATGCAATGGAAGACCATCCCGACTAAAGGCCAAATCCCAATTTCCCTTTGGTAAAACAACAGGAGAAGCAGGTTGCATGAACAAGGGTTTTGGGACCTCAAACACTGTTGGAGCTTGGAAAAGGTTCTCAAAAGATCTTCTCCAAACCATCTCTGGAGGCGGTGGAGGCCCAAATGGCACACAGGCAGACTGAACATGCAAAGCAGGTGGTTGACAAATCACATGTCGCTGATAAACAACAATGGCCCAGTTATTAACTTCCTCTTCAGCATGCAGATCTACCAAGTCCAAAACTGGCTCTGGCTGCTCCTCCTCAATATGTATGATAGGTATGGGCTGAGCTTGTTGCGCCTCTGAGCTAGGATGATCAGATAAGTCCATTACCATTGACTCTTGATCTTGAACCACTGGCTGCTCTTCAGGTCCATTCTAGTTGTCCTAGTTGTCATCTCCCTCCTTAGCAGGTGCAGGTTGCTCTGGGGGGTGGAGGAACATCATTCCACTCCAAGGCAGGCAATGGAGGCAATATAAAAGGTGGCATCTCAGGGAATGGCACACCAGGCAATGGATGAGAATTGCCATTGATGGGCATCTAGTCCTCATCTTGTGGCATTTTCTCTGCAAAAATTAGCTCCAAGAATATAGAGATGGGATGTCCAGGACACCCTAGCTCCCCCCAAGCAGCATAATCCATAAAGAGCACATCACGCAGCACCAGAATATCTTCAGGGAAACATGCAAACACCAAAGTTCTGACAAGGCAAGGATCCTCATTGTTCCATTGGTAAAACTAGCCAAAAGTATTAACCTACGCCCTAATATTCTCAGTATTACGAAGATCTAGGGGGGTTCCAAGAAACATGAGCAAACCCTGATGAAAACCCTGAGCCCCACGGAAACTTTCCCCCTCATCATGCTTCATAAAATGGACAAAAGAGATCATTGCCTAGAGCTTGCGGTGGGAGTTGAAGAAGTGCAAAATGAACTGCTGCATCCCTAAGCTCAAACAAACCTACAACACGGATCCATAGTTGAGCTGACTACACCAGAATTCCATGAACTTGAAGCCTCTAAACCACCTCCTCTCGTTTTTGGTGGAGCGGCGGCAGGTGTCTTGGGCCCGGAGCTGATGGGATTGGAAGGAGGGGTTAATGCAGAAGTGGAAGGGAGGTCCAAGTTTGGTAAAAGATCGATCAGAGAGATATTCCCGCATCCAAGAGTAGAATCCTCGGAAGTTACAACATTATCGGGTTTTGGTTGCCAAACCATACCCAAAATCCTAGCAAATCGGTTGCAATCCTTACTTATATGCCTAGACCTTGAACAAGCAGTACAAAATAGTTATGGCATGCACGAAAAAGCAGAATGGCCCTTCCTAAACATTTTTGACATGTATGAATTTCATCAACCATTTCCAAGACCATTTGATCAAAATCCTCATTAGCCTGCTGAGAGGAAGGTATATTAATGCCAGAAGGGCCACCAGAAGGAAGGTCACCCCTTGTCGGTTCTACACAGCCCGTGGCACGCACATTGGGCAGCCCAACATGGCATGTGATGTCCACATTTGAGGAAGCGGAATTCCCACCCGAGGATAACGACACCCGATCAGCTAGTGCAACCAGATCTTGCACCATACCAAAGGAAATAGACGGCAACATTGTCGTCCACCGGAGATTCGCCAGCGGCGTAGAATGAGTAACAACCCTCTCATGCCGAGGGATAGTATAACCAGCCATTATGTTCTTTCGATGCAATTTTGGGTGGTCGGATAACCCTAGTCTCGACAAAACGGATAGTTTTGAAACATTGCAAAAGACATTTTTTATGAACAGGTGATAACCCACAAGTATAGGGGATCGCAACAGTTTTCGAGGGTAGAGTATTCAACCCAAATTTATAGATTCGACACAAGGGGAGCCAAAGAATATTTGAAGGTATTAGCAGCTGAGTTGTTAATTCAGCCACACCTGGAGATTAATTATCTGCAACAAGGTGATCAGTAGCACAGTAATATGATAGTTTTGGTAGTACTAGTAGTAGCAATGGTAATAGAAACAGTGATAGCAGTAGTTTTGTAGCAAGTGTAACAGTGATGATAGCAGTAGTAACTTAGCAAGAACAATATAGGATAAATTCGTAGGCATTGGATCGGTGACTTGTTGGATGATATTCATCATGAGACAATTATAACCTAGGGCGATATGGCACTAGCTCCGGTTCATCAATATAATGTAGGCATGTATTCCGTAAATAGTCATACATACTTATGGAAAGAACTTGCATGACATCTTTTGTCCTACCCTCCCGTGGCAGCGGGGTCCATATTGGAAACTAAGGGATATTAAGGCCTCCTTTTAACAGAGATCCAGAACAAAGCATTAACACATAGTGAATACATGAACTCCTCAAACTACGATCATCACCGGGAGAAGTCCCGGTTATTGTCACTCCAGGGTTGCTGGATCAAAACACATAGTAGGTGACTATAACTTGCAAGATCGGATCTAGAACATGGATATAATGGTGATAACATAAACGGTTCAGATCTGAAATCATGGCACCCAGGCCCAAAGTGACCAGCATTAAGCATGGCAAAGTCATAGCAACATCAATCTTAGAACATAGTGGATACTAGGGATCAAGCACTAACAAAACTAACTCGATTACATGATGAATATCATCCAACTCCCCACCGACCAGCGAGCCTAAGAAGGGATTACTCACTCCTAGTGGGGAGCATCATGGAATTGGCGATGGAGAAGGGTTGGTGATGACGAAGAACGAAGACCCCCCTCTCTAGAGCCCCAAACGAACTCTAGATCTGGTCTCCCGATGAAGAACAGGAGATGACGGCGGCTCCGTCTCGTGGACCGCGATAATTCTTTCTCCCTATTTTTTATGGAAAAATAGGATTTTATAATGTCAGTTTCAGGGTCTGCGGGGCCACCAGTTGGGGACAACCCACCTGGGCGCGCCTGGTGAGGTGGGCGCGCCCTGGTGGGTTGTGCCAACCCAGGTGCCCCCCTTTGGTAGGTCTTGGCTCCAGAAATTCTTATATATTATATAAAAATTCCTCGCAAAGTTTCGTTCCATTGTGGGAACTTTTATTTCTGCACAAAAACAACACCATGGTAGTTCTGCTGAAGACAATGTCAGTCCGGGGTTAGTTTCATTCAAGTCATGCAAATTAGAGTCCAAAACAAGAGGAAAAGCGGTAGGAAAACTAGATACGTTGGAGACATATCAACTCCCCCAAGCTTAAACCTTTGCTTGTCCTCAAGCAATTCAGTTGATAAACTGAAAGTGAAAAAGAAAAAAGTACGAACTCTTTTGCTCTTGTTTGCATAAATAAGCTTAAACAACACCCGGGTTTTCAGCCAACATTATAACTAACCATGCCGACAATAACTCGTAAATATTATATTAACTCATATCAATGACATAATCGGCTAGCGAGCAATAATAAGACATCTCAAATGGCAACAGTTGTCAAAACAACCATGATATAATATGACAATAGTGGTATCTTTCTAGCCCTTTCTGAGACTGCAAAACATAAATGCAGAGCACCTCCAAAGTCCAAGCAGCGACTAAACATTGTAATTCATGGTAGAAAAGATACAGTCATGATGCACCCAACATTAGCTACACACAATGCATAAGTCGTGACAACTGTGCTCTCAGGTTCTAGCACTTGTTTTAGAAGGTGATGACACAACATAGAAGTAAATAGATAGTCCCTTCGCAGAGGGAAGTAGTGATTTGTAGAGGTGCCAGAGATCAAGATTTTAAAATAGGGATAAATGATATTTTGAGACAAGCAACCTTCTCATTTCTTCACAACGATCAGTTATCAATATCTCCCATGCTAAACAAGCTAGTGGCGGTTCCCAAGCGATAAAAAGTAAAGGTTTTGACTCCATTGGGATTTTTTGTTTGATAATTTGAGCGATTAACTCTTTTTGTGTTTGCAGTTTGGGACTAGGCATCCCTATTACCGCCCTTTTCTCGTGAGATGGCGAGTGAATAAACACTCGACCTGAGAATAACACGCTTAGCATGGAAGATACCGACCACCTCCTGTCGTTCCATGAACGATCCAGGCACACAAAAATGATATTTTTTTAGAAGTTTTTAGAGGTGGCACATGCAAATTTACTTAGGACAGCAGGGTAATACCGTATATAGGTAGGTATGGTGGACTCAACTAAAATAACTTTGGGTTCAAGGTTTTTGTTGTACAAGCAGAATTCCCACTTAGTACAGGTGAAGGCTAGCAATTAGATTGAGGAGCGGCTAGCTAGAGAGCACCAATGATCATGATCATGCATTATGCATAAGTGACATTGGACACAAGCATGAGTAGGATATGATCACCAAGAACATAAATATCATAGAGGCTATGTTGGTTTTGATTCAACTACATGCATGAACATGTGCCAAGTCAAGCCACTCGAATATTCAGAGGAGGATACCATATCATACTACATCACAATAATTTTAACACAATGTTGATATCCAAGATAAATCATTATCCACTCCCAGCTACTTATGCATGGCATGGGAAACTATAATCTCTAATTGTCATTGCAAACATGTTTAATCATAATGGGCTGAATCATGGATACTAGGTTAAACATATTTACACAAATAGAACAAGTCGAGTTCATACCAGTTTCTCTCTACCACGACGAGTTCATCGAATATCGTCATTATCGCCTTTCACTTGCACGACCGAACGATGTGAAAGTAATAATAGTGCAAGAGTGCCATGGACTAAGCCGGAGTCTGCAAAACATTTTATTCAACACGAGAAGACAAGGTAAAATGGGCTCTTTATTAGTTCAACATTTATTCATATGAGAGACACTCAACATTTTCATTGTGGTCTTCTACTTGGTACAACTCAAACAAAAGGAAAAGAAATTTAGAGAAACACACTGAAATATTTTTGGAGTTTTTGGTTTTCTTGAGCAAGCAAAAACGAGAAAAACTATTTACACGGGAAAGCTCCCAACAAGCAAAAGAAGAACAAGGAAATCTTTTTGGGTTTTTTTAATACTACAACTAAGCATGCATAGATGGTAAACTAGCTACAACTAATTTTTGGGTTTTTTTCTAAAGCTTTTCAAACACACAAGAAGAAAGCAAGAAAAATAAATCTAAGCATGGATGATACAATGAAAAAGTGTGAACACAAACAAGATGAAACAAGTGAACATGAATGTAATGCCGGTGAGAAACACGTACTCCCCATAGCTTAGGTTTTTGGCCTAACTTGGTAGTCGATCAGTAGCCTGGATAGTAGTTGGTGTGGTAGCTCACGGAGGCTCTCGGTGAGGATGCCTCAGCCTTCCGTGCTTCCTCCGCTGCTGCGTTGTGAGCTCGGGCCTCGCTCTCAAGAACAAAATATATTCCTTTGTTGTGATAATCAAAAAGAGAAGGTGCAGGAAAATATGTGCGCAGAACATATTTTTTGTTAAACAATAGGTTATAAGTGAAGTCGTCAACCTTTCCCTCGAGAATCTTATGTTCCTTTAAAGTGTCAAAATCTAAATGTTGCGTAGGTAGGATAGGATCAAAGGGCAAAGGTGCAACACCCAGCCCTTGAGCTAAACGCATGGCATATATTCCACCATAGAAATAGCCACTGTTAGCATTGTGCTGAAACCTGCGTGCAACAATCGCTCTGAGGTTATAATTCCTTTCACCGGTGAGAGCGGTGTGGATGAGGCTCAAGTCTGGAGCACAAAGTGTACTACAGTTTTGCTTGCCTACTATACATTTCCCGTTAAATAATGCAAAGTACTGAATTGCGGTAAAGTGAATGCTCTTTATTATACCTTGTGTCACTCCCCTCGTCTCCCCATAAAAAATATTAGACAAGAATGTTTGTCAGGACCCCGACTCGATGTCACATCGAGTCTAGCCTGTAACACCTCATATCACTTTGCGGCCTCACGCACGGTGTCCCCACGGGTGTCGCCTTACCTTTGCCCAGGACCGTTTGCGCCTTTTGGCTCACGTATATGATAGTGTCGCTAGCATCCATATGATAAGGAGCCCGGGCTGACATGACTAGTCGTAAACCCAAAGTGGCACAGACTTACAGGGACAGGCATCCATGACCCAGCTTCGAACGTGTTGGTCATCAGCAAGTGGGTCCGGGCTGTAGCACTGGGCTAGCAGGACTCCGGTAAACCGGGCTGTAGGGGGCTAACAGGACTCCGGTACTCAATGCTTGACATTTCCCCGAAGGGACAGACACAGGAACGAAGAAGGACACATGCCGGCCAGCCTAAGTGTTCCAGAGCAGTAGCAAGCTACCATGGCTCAGCGGTAACACTAGGAGACATTTCCCGGTAAGAGAGGCTACTAAAGATAAACAACTAGATAGTCAGATCCCACACATACCAAGCATTTCAATATCATACACACAATATGCTCGATATGTGCAAATACAACATGGCATCACAACATGACTCTAAACACAAGTACTTTATTTAAGGCTCAGAGAGCCAAACATAACATACACATGGGTACGGGTCACACGACCCAGCATTCAAGTCATACAGTCATACAAACCAGCAGCGGAAGTAACTTGTCTGAGTACAGACAACTAGTAAAATAGAAGAGGCTTGGAAAGCCTAGCTATACTACGTGGTCCTTCACAAGCTCAGGATCACCACCTAGGCCTTAGCCTACTCATTGATGTCAACGTCTACGAAGAACCCATCAGAAGGGGTTGTAGCGTCTTCTGTAAAAATGTAGATTATAGCAACATGAGTACAAAGGTACTCAGCAAGACTTACATCAGGTCCTACATACATGCACATTATCAAGAAGGGTTGGTGGAGTTATTGCAGCAAGCCAGCTTTGACTCTTGGCTAGACTATCCTACGAAACTCCAACTTGAAATGGTTTTGCGTACACGAGTCCACTACTCACCACTTCAATACACTACCGAGGATCCACCTCCGTCTTCCTACGGAAGAGCCATCCTCGGCACTCACACTTATCTTGAGGCTTTTAGTAGTTTCCATTTACTTGTCTATGAACTGTATAGGCAACCAAGTAGTCCTTTACCGCGGACGTGGCTATTCGAATAGATCATGATAACCCTGCAGGGGTGTACTTCTTCATACACGCTCTCACCACTTACCGTCGTTTACATGACTTGTACTCGGCAACCTTCAAGCGGAAGCCCAACGTGGGTGTCGGCCACGACCTACCTAATCACCTAAGTCTCTAGTCCAGGTTTATCGCCTATTCGGGTTCCATCCATGAGGAGATCCGGCCGAGGTTTCGCTCACAGCCCCAAACGATGTGACCAGGGTTCCCGAGATACCTAACGGGTATTCGGTACACCGTGCCACGTACTTACCGCATCACAGCCCACCCCTACGGTCAGCGCTGTCCACGGCCTCCAGTAGGCTACAAACACCAGAAACTACTTGCAACTCCTGGATAGAGAACTAGGGTGAATAAGAAGTCGAGAGGGTCCATTGGTTTCGGGCCCAATGCATGGTAGGAGCTGAATCTTAAATCATACATACAGATCTCAGTGCTTAAGGTCGGCTTCAATGAAACAACCCACCATGTACTCCTACATGGCCTCTCATCGATACCTTTACCAAATCGTGTCCACCATACCACTCTCATTACCGACATAATCATTTCACTCTAGCCCATCACCCAGATGAACCAGACATGACACGACTCTAAGCATAGCAGGCATAGCAAGGTAGGAACAACACATACATATGGCTCAATCAACTCCTACACATGCTAGTGGGTTTCATCTAGTTACTGTGGCAATGACAGGTAATGCAGAGGAAGTGGGTTCAACTACCATAGCACACAGCAGTTTGAAACGCGTTGTCTTAATGCAGTAAAAGAGAGCAGGAGCGAGAACATGGGATTGTATCGATATGATCAAATAGTTGGTTGCTTGCCTGATGGTTCGATGCACTGATACGGTTCTTCGTTAGGGTAATCACAGTACTCCTCGGAGGCAGATCCTGCCGCAAAGAACACCGATACACAACCATCACCAAACAATGTGCAACAATATGATGCATGCATGAAACATAGCAATATGAGTGTGTTGGGCTAATGCAACTAAGACTAGAAGGGTTTGAACCAATTTGAATCAAAGATTCAAATTTCAAACTCAAACATGGCCCTTTAAAGTGTTTTTCCTTGTTCTGCATTAAACATCAAGTTAACTTGTTTAATCATGCATGAAAATAGTACAGATGGATAGATTGGATTTTTCTGATCATTTTTCATATATAATTTGTCTGATTTGGAGTTACAGATTAAATGTTATGAATTTTTGAAATTTAAACTATATTCTGGAATTTCCTATATTAGATTAAATCCAGAAAATCAATTACTGCGTCAGCCTGACGTCAGTGTGACATCAGCAGGTCAACGGGACACGGTCCGGGTAAAACCTGACAGTGGGTCCCGCGTGTCAGTGTGATTAATTAAACTAAAATTAATTTAAACTAATCCTAATTAGTTAACAGGGCTGGGCCCCACCTGTCATTGACTCAGGAGAGTCAACCAGGGCCCACCCGTGGTCAAAACCCGGGTCGGCTGCACCGGCATTTAGCCGCCGGCGAGCCCAACGCGGCGGCGGAAGTGGTTTTTGCCGTTCCGGCAACCAAACGAGCCGCGGAGGCCACCGGAGAGGAGCTGAGGACGAACCACAGCTCTTGGTGGAGTCCGTTGGGGTCGGGGTGGCCGGAGTTGGCGCCGGCGACGACTTTGGTGGCCACCGGGGTTCGGCCGAAGTCGAACTTGACGCAAGAGGGGTCGGTGAGGTGCGGGGAGTAGCTAGTTAGGTGCTACGTGACGCGGTGAGCATGATGGACACCGTGGAGTGGCCGGAGGATGACCGGGAGCACGTCGGCGATGAGCTCCGCGGCGGTGGGTGCAGTTGAGCTCCGGGAGGTCGCTACACGGCTCGGGAGCAGGAAAAGAAGGGAGGGGAGGATGACTAAGCTCACGGGAGTTCGACGAAGCCCTTGGTGCGGCCGGGGACGGACCGGAGCGACGACGGCGTTGAAGGGGATCTCCGGCGACGGCGGTTCGGTCGAGGTCGATGCGGTGGGCTCGGGCCTTGCGAGCGCTCGGGGCTCGGCTTGCTCGAAGGAGAGGAGGGTGGCGGAGCTCCTGGACACGGCGGCACGGCGTGGGGTTGACGGAGGGCGTGGCTACGGCGAGGGGGTGGCGGCGATGGCGTCGGCCATGGCGGGGGAGCGCGAGAGAGAGGGGTTGGGGGAGAATGGAGATGTCCTG
>NC_041390.1:196105778-196243184 GCF_002162155.2 Triticum dicoccoides | reverse complement strand
GGAGCGACGACGGCGTTGAAGGGGATCTCCGGCGACGGCGGTTCGGTCGAGGTCGATGCGGTGGGCTCGGGCCTTGCGAGCGCTCGGGGCTCGGCTTGCTCGAAGGAGAGGAGGGTGGCGGAGCTCCTGGACACGGCGGCACGGCGTGGGGTTGACGGAGGGAGTGGCTACGGCGAGGGGGTGGCGGCGATGGCGTCGGCCATGGCGGGGGAGCGCGAGAGAGAGGGGTTGGGGGAGAATGGAGATGTCCTGCGGGTTCACGGCGCTGCATGGAGCTCATCCATCCAGCCCCGAGGCGAGGAGGTGGAGCAGGGCGGCAGCCAGCTGCGTGGCGCGCGCTGCGGTCGCCGTCGGGCACCTGCATGCCTGCCTGGCCGGCAAGCAGCTCGCTGGAGCGGCGCTGGGCTGGGCCGGCAGGTGGGCCGGGTGTTGGGCTCCAGGTAGGTTTTTCTATTTTTTTTCTGTTTTCTGTTTTTTAATACTTCTGCAACTTTGTTGAATTAATAAAAATACTTAGGCAACTCCTAAAATCACCAAACTACTCCTGGTCCATAGTTGGATTATTTCCAACATGAAACATTTTAGTTTGGAGATATTTGAGCATTTAAATATTTTATATAATTTTAAATGCCCAAATTCAAATATTTATGATTTAATTCAAAAACCCTGAGATGGCCTGGGAAAATGTGCATCACTTCTGGCAGAGGTTCTGAACCAAGACAAAAATGATGGGCATTTTAGAAGGGCATTTCAGGTTCATTAAAAAAGTTTTTAGTAAACCCTAGTTGGTTTCAGAGGGGGCTGGGGGTTCTGTCATCCCCATTTCAGGTTTCTGATGAAAGAATAAACATGATGCAACACTCTAATGCATGAACTAGCTAGGGTGTGACAACTCACCCCCACTCAAAAGAATCTCGTCCCGAGATTTGGGTTCCTCCGGGAAGAAGGCGGGATACTCGAGTCGAAGACGATCCTCCCTTTCCCAAGTTGCTTCATCCTCAGAATGGTGCGACCATTGAACTTTGAGAAACTTGATATTATGACGTCGAGTGGTACGCTCGGCATGATCGAGGATACGAATGGGGTACTCTCGATACGTGAGATTATCTTGGAGATCAAGCGTTTCGTGGTCCACTCCACGGATAGGATCCGAGAAGCAACGCCTGAGTTGAGAAACGTGGAAAACATCGTGGACTCTGGAGAGATGCGGAGGTAGTTCCAATTGGTAGGCAACTTCTCCTCGTTTAGCGAGAATACGAAAAGGTCCAATGTAACGGGGAGCCAATTTGCCTTTGATACCGAAGCGATAGGTTCCCTTCAGAGGAGTAACCCGAAGGTAAGCCTTCTCGTCAACCTCGAAAGTCATAGCCTTATGTTTTCGGTCATATTGACTCTTTTGACGAGATTGGGCTGTTTTCAACTTTTCACGAATGATGCGAACTTGCTCTTCCGCTTCCTGAATCATATCCGGGCCAAAGAATTGTCTTTCCCCGGTTTCTGACCAGTTAAGGGGTGTTCGACACCGTCGTCCATAGAGAACTTCAAAAGGGGCTTTACCCAAGCTAGATTGATAGCTGTTGTTGTAAGCAAATTCGGCAAATGGAAGGCATTTCTCCCACTCCATTCCGAATGAGATAACAGAGGCTCGAAGCATGTCTTCTAGGATCTGGTTGACGCGTTCTACTTGACCACTCGATTGAGGGTGAAAAGCGGTGCTAAAGGAAAGGCGGGTTCCCATAGCATGTTGGAAACTTTCCCAAAATCGAGAGGTGAAAAGACTTCCTCGATCCGAGTTAATTTCCAAAGGAACACCATGGAGAGACACTATTCGGGAGATGTATAAATCTGCCAATTGACTAGCAGTTATACTCTCACGAACAGGTAAGAAATGGGCCACTTTGGAGAGACGATCGACAACGACGAAGATAGCATTATTCCCTCTCTTGGTCCTGGGAAAACCGGTAATGAAATCCATACCAATTTTATCCCATTTCCATTCAGGAATAGCTAAGGGTTGAAGGGTGCCAGCAGGCCGTTGATGCTCTGCTTTTACACGACGGCAGACGTCGCAATTAGCAATATACTGAGCAATTCCTCTCTTCATCCTAGTCCACCAGAACCTCTGGCGTAGGTCCTGATACATCTTAGTACTACCAGGATGAATGGTGAGAGGAGATTCATGAGCTTCCTTAAGGATCAATCGTCTCAGGTTTCGCACCTTGGGAACCACTAGTCGATTCCCGAAGTATACGACCCCTTGATCCTCAATGGAGAAACAATTCGCAACTCCTTTATTGATGTTTCTCTTGATGCGGGAAATTCCCGGATCTACCTTCTGTGCTTTGATGATCTGATCCGTAAGGGTAGGTTTCGCCACCAAGGTGGAAAGAAAACCTTGAGGAACAATGTGAAGGTTAAGCTTCCGAAATTCCTCATGGAGAAGCGGTTGACTTTGTTGTAACATCAGGTTGTTACAATAAGATTTACGACTTAGCGCATCAGCCATAACGTTGGCTTTCCCTGGGGTGTAAGTTATTCCTAATTCGAAATCTGTGATCAACTCAACGCAACGTCTTTGCCTGAGATTCAAATCCGGTTGGGTGAAGATGTACTTCAGACTTTGGTGATCAGTGAATATTTCGCAACGATTACCGAGGAGGTAATGTCGCCAGGTCTTAAGTGCATAGACTACGGCTGCAAGCTCTAGATCATGAGTAGGATAATTCTCCTCATGTGGGTGCAATTGCCATGAAGCATAAGCAATTACGTGTCGATCTTGCATGAGAATGCAACCTAGTCCTTGTTGCGAGGCGTCGCAGTAGATAACAAAGTCCTTGGAGAAGTCTGGCGGTACCAGTACGGGAGTAGAAGTCAGGCGTCTTTTCAGTTCCTGAAAGCTGTGCTCACATTGTGGAGTCCACTCGAACTTTTTATCTTTCTTGAGGAGTTCGGTTAGAGGTTTAGCAACTTTGGAGAAGTTTTCGACAAAGCGACGGCAATAGCTTGCTAAGCCCAGAAAACTCCGAACTTGCTTGACCGATTCAGGTGGAGTCCAATTAAGGATGACTTGTACTCGCTCAGGGTTAACAGCAATACCTTTACCAGATATTACATGACCCAGATAGGTCACTTCTGACAACCAAAATTCACATTTAGAGAATTTGGCATAAAGACGATGCTCTCGAAGTTTCTTCAACACTAGCCTTAGATGTTCGGCTTGTTCTTCCTCATTCTTGGAGTAGATGAGTATATCATCGAGGTAAACCACGACGAATTTATCCAGATTCTCCATGAAGATTGAGTTCATCAACCGAGAAAAAGTGGCTGGAGCGTTGGTTAACCCGAAGGACATGACGGTGTACTCGTATTGGCCATAACGAGTAACAAAGGCCGTTTTAGGAATGTCCCCGTTCCTGATTTTGATTTGATGGTAGCCCAACCTTAAATCCATTTTGGAGAAGATTGAGGATCCAGCAAGCTGATCATACAGGTCGTTGATCCTGGGGAGCGGATATTTGTTCTTGATTGTGACCAAATTGACAGGTCGATAATCTACAACCATCCGGTCCGTACCATCCTTCTTCTTGACGAAGAGGACGGGGCAAGCCCACGGAGATGAACTAGGTCGGATGAAACCCTTTTTCAAGGACTCATCGAGTTGTTTCTTAAGCTCAGCTAGTTCTAGTGGTGCCATCTTATAAGGTCTTCTAGCAATCGGGACGGTTCCTGGAATAAGTTCTATTACGAACTCAACATCCCTGTCAGGTGGAACACCTGGCAATTCCTCTGGGAAGACATCCGGAAAGTCACGGACTACCGGAACGTCCTCAAGGTCTGGCAAAGGGCTAGCGTTAAGAGAATATAACTGTCGCTTGGCTATTCGGGTCAAGACATTGACTATCTTCCCCGAGGGATGGGTGAGTTGAACAGTCCTAGAGAAGCAATCAATTTGGGCATGATGATCTGACATCCAGTCCATACCCAAGATGATATTAATATCTAAAGATTTAAGGGCTATCAAAGATGCGAGAAAAACAAGTCTGTCGACTTGGATTTCGTTTCCATGGCTTACTCTAGAAGTTTGCCATTTGGATCCCGGAGTTTGAAGTACCACAGAGGTAGGCATCTCACAGAATGAGGTGTTATGCAGACGAGCATAGCTCTCGGATATAAATGAATGAGATGCTCCTGTATCGAAAAGAACAGATGCCGGGTGGCAATTAACAAGGAGCGTACCGAGAACGACGTTGGGATCCTCTTGAACTTCTTCGGCAGAGATACAGTTGACATGGCCACGTGCAGCGGTGGCCGGCTTGGCGTGGAACACTTTACCTGTCGGCTTGCCACGGCCAACAGCTTTAGCAGATTGGTTGGGGTTGGTCTGGGGACACTCGCGCATATAGTGGCCAGATTCCCCACACTTGAAGCAAGTCACGGAACTGGTACGTGGAGGAGCACTGTTGGTTGGACCACCATAGGGTTTGGTTGGTACAGACTATTGAACGGGGCGAGGCGCCTGGAAGGATGGCCTCGGTGTGAACCTGGGTGGCAGGGAAGTGTTGGGCACCCACACGCGGCGCTTCTGAGGGCCAGCACCGGATGAGGAACCCACGTCACGGCCATGCTTGCGTGTTGCGTCATAATCGGTCTGACCAGTCTCAGCACTGATGGCCTTGTTAACAAGCTTCTGAAAAGATGTGCACTCATGTAGACGGAGGTCGCGGCGGAGCTCAGGACTAAGCCTCTTACGGAACCTTGCTTGCTTCTTGGCATCAGTAGAAACTTCCTTAGTGGCATATCGTGCGAGGTTACCGAACTCCCTGCTATAAACATCCACAGAGAGTCGGCCTTGGGTGAAACTGCAAAATTCCTCACGTTTACGGTCCATGAGACCCTCCGGAATGTGATGTTCATGGAAAGCCTCGCTGAATTCAGCCCAAGTAGTGACATGGCCCGCTGGGCGCATAGCTCCGTAATTCTCCCACCATAGACTGGCGGGGCCTTCAAGATGATATGCAGCAAAGGTGACCTTGTCAGCCTCAGCTACTAGCGCAGAACGCAGTTTGTGAGAAATACTGCGAAGCCAGTCATCAGCATCGTGAGGCTCGACGGAGTGGTGGAACGTGGGTGGATGTAACTTGATGAAATCACTGAGTGACACCACGTTAGTCCTCTGATGGTGTGCTGTGTTCTGTTCAATACGCTCCAACAAACGGTTGGTCTCCCGCTTGTTTCTTTCGGCTTCCATCATAACCTCGGCTAGGGAAGGAGGATGAGGCAGATTTGCATTCCTGACTTCACTGCCTTTGGCCTGCTCTTGAGGAGCAGGGTTAGTGCGCGTGTTGACCATCCTAGGCAAACAAGACAATGATTTAGTCAGAATGATAAGATTTCGACATAGGATACACAATGTAAGGAATAATTCGGAATGCAAGATGATCATCCGTATGACATGGTAGATACAGAAACTGCTTCTTTATTCCATCGTCATACACACCATACAAGGTTTAGTACAAGACCAAACAAGGTACTATTACGGTGAAAAGAGGATTACATCTCATCGGAGGCATCCCAAGCTCCTATACATTATTTTTCTACATCTCCGGAAAGAGTACAAACTAGGTCATATCCCACGAGTCACGCGGGACGATAGACGACACAGTTAGTACGAACTAGTGATACTACCACTAACTCATACCGATCCGTAGTAGTTCTCGTAGAAATCACCTCCATAGCCTGGAAGCTCAACATGATCATCCGGGAACAGACAATCTTGCGGAGCTTGTGGACCATAGGGGCTAGGATGAGGTCTTGGACCAACAGACGGTGGCCTGCGGGGACCGCGAGGTGGGGTGATGCCTCCTACATCACGCCAACCCATCACGTCTGGCAAAGCAGATCTCACAGGATAGAGATCGCGCATATCCGAATATCCAGCTTGCACCGCCGGTGCAAACCGAGTCAATGTGGCCCAATGGTCAGCACGGGTATTGAAGAGCTCTAGCCTCAAGGCCCAGTTTTCACGGTCCTTATCCTCGAGCATCTCAGCAGTGGTGCGAGTCCGTGAATCCTCCTGAGTGGGGTCAGCATAGATAGCCTGGAG
This sequence comes from Triticum dicoccoides, assembly GCF_002162155.2. Lineage (NCBI taxonomy): Eukaryota > Viridiplantae > Streptophyta > Magnoliopsida > Poales > Poaceae > Triticum > Triticum dicoccoides. The sequence continues at coordinate 196,237,081 of NC_041390.1, read as the reverse complement.
ATACCCTTGTGCTCCCGGAAGTGATCCTGGCATATATCGGAAATCAGAGTCCCGAAATAGACCAGACCTGAGTCGCATGATGGTCATCATAGAGTAGGCGGCGTCCTGCACAGCCATCTCAATAGTAACCCCGAGTCTATAGGAGCAGTGAAGGGGCTCGGTGGATCGAGGATAAGATGGAAATATCCTGACAGTGCAGAGATACTGGCTTTGATTAAAGTCCCGAAATTGCTCTTCAACTGTGTACTCAGGATACCAACGGTATCCGGCCTCAGTCATTACCCTGACCAACATGGCGGTATGGCCGGGTACATCTAGGCATCGAGTCAGGCGAACCACTTGATTGAGGTCGCGAGTGGCCATCTGAAAGCACAACCATAATGCAAAGGCATTAGAATTTCTAGCAGAATTTCGGCAGCATAACAGCTGTAAATGCTCAAGAAGGGTTTTGAGACATTTGACAAAGGGTTTCATACACACTCAACAACATCATATCAAGTTCTGAGTCCATCCTAGCAACATAATGTGGTAGTAGAACTGAACTAGGCTTGTATCCATCAAACCTATAAGGTACTACTGATTAGTAACACGTGAACCTAATAGAGAGAAAAGATCCTAATTCCTTAACCCCCGGTGGAAGAATGGACTGACTCAGATCAGAATGTCATAAGATAAAGGAGTAAAAAGAGCCTTACGTTCCAACCCACAAACAATTCCCCTACATATAACTAAAGAATTTCTAGACTCGACATCGACCAGTTTGGCTTGGAGAACCTACAGGCAGCCCAGCTCTGATGCCAACGCTGTCAGGACCCCGACTCGATGTCACATCGAGTCTAGCCTGTAACACCTCATATCACTTTGCGGCCTCACGCACGGTGTCCCCACGGGTGTCGCCTTACCTTTGCCCGGGACCGTTTGCGCCTTTTGGCTCACGTATATGATAGTGTCGCTAGCATCCATATGATAAGGAGCCCGGGCTGACATGACTAGTCGTAAACCCAAAGTGGCACAGACTTACAGGGACAGGCATCCATGACCCAGCTTCGAACGTGTCGGTCATCAGCAAGTGGGTCCGGGCTGTAGCACTGGGATAGCAGGACTCCGGTAAACCGGGCTGTAGCGGGCTAACAGGACTCCGGTACTCAATGCGTGACATTTCCCCAAAGGGACAGACAGAGGAACGAAGAAGGACACATGCCGGCCAGCCTAAGTGTTCCAGAGCAGTAGCAAGCTACCATGGCTCAGCGGTAACACTAGGAGACATTTCCCGGTAAGAGAGGCTACTAAAGATAAACAACTAGATAGTCAGATCCCACACATACCAAGCATTTCAATATCATACACACAATATGCTCGATATGTGCAAATACAACATGGCATCACAACATGACTCTACGACACAAGTACTTTATTTAAGGCTCAGAGAGCCAAACATAACATACACATGGGTACGGGTCACACGACCTAGCATTCAAGTCATACAGTCATACAAACCAGCAGCGGAAGTAACTTGTCTGAGTACAGACAACTAGTAAAATAGAAGAGGCTTGGAAAGCCTAGCTATACTACGTGGTCCTTCACAAGCTCAGGATCACCACCTGGGCCTTAGCCTACTCATTGATGTCAATGTCTACGAAGAACCCATCAAAAGGGGTTGTAGCGTCTTCTGTAAAAATGTAGATTATAGCAACATGAGTACAAAGGTACTCAGCAAGACTTACATCAGGTCCTACATACATGCACATTATCAAGAAGGGTTGGTGGAGTTATTGCAGCAAGCCAGCTTTGACTCTTGGCTAGACTATCCTACGAGACTCCAACTTGAAATGGTTTTGCGTACACGAGTCCACTACTCACCACTTCAATACACTACCGAGGATCCACCTCCGTCTTCCTACGGAAGAGCCATCCTCGGCACTCACACTTATCTTGAGGCTTTTAGTAGTTTCCATTTACTTGTCTATGAACTGTATAGGTAACCAAGTAGTCCTTTACCACGGACGCGGCTATTCGAATAGATCATGATAACCCTGCAGGGGTGTACTTCTTCATACACGCTCTCACCACTTACCGTCGTTTACACGACTTGTACTCGGCAACCTTCAAGCGGAAGCCCAACGTGGGTGTCGGCCACGACCTACCTAATCACCTAAGTCTCTAGTCCAGGTTTATCGCCTATTCGGGTTCCATCCATGAGGAGATCCGGCCGAGGTTTCGCTCACAGCCCCAAACGATGTGAACAGGGTTCCCGAGATACCTAACGGGTATTCGGTACACCGTGCCACGTACCTACCGCATCACAGCCCACCCTTACGGTCAGCGCTGTCCACGGCCTCCAGTAGGCTACAAACACCAGAAACTACTTGCAACTCCTGGACAGAGAACTAGGGTGAATAAGAAGTCGAGAGGGTCCATTGGTTTCGGGCCCAATGCATGGTAGTAGCTGAATCTTAAATCACACATACAGATCTCAGTGCTTAAGGTCGGCTTCAATGAAACAACCCACCATGTACTCCTACATGGCCTCTCATCGATACCTTTACCAGATCGTGTTCACCATACCACTCTCATTACCGACATAATCATTTCACTCTAGCCCATCACCCAGATGAACCAGACCTGACACGACTCTAAGCATAGCAGGCATAGCAAGGTAGGAACAACACATACATATGGCTCAATCAACTCCTACACATGCTAGTGGGTTTCATCTAGTTACTGTGGCAATGACAGGTCATGCAGAGGAAGTGGGTTCAACTACGGTAGCACACAGCAGTTTGAAACGCGTTGTCTTAATGCAGTAAAAGAGAGCAGGAGCGAGAACATGGGATTGTATCGATATGATCAAATAGTTGGTTGCTTGCCTGATGGTTCGATGCACTGATATGGTTCTTCGTTAGGGTAATCACGGTACTCCTCGGAGGCAGATCCTGCCGCAAAGAACACCGATACACAACCATCACCAAACAATGTGCAACAATATGATGCATGCATGAAACATAGCAATATGAGTGTGTTGGGCTAATGCAACTAAGACCAGAAGGGTTTGAACCAATTTGAATCAAAGATTGAAATTTCAAACTCAAACATGGCCCTTTAAAGTGTTTTTCCTTGTTCTGCATTAAACATCAAGTTAACTTGTTTAATCATGCATGAAAATATTACAGATGGATAGATTGGATTTTTCTGATCATTTTTCATATATAATTTGTCTGATTTGGAGTTACAGATTAAAAGTTATGAATTTTTGAAATTTAAACTATATTCTGGAATTTCCTATATTAGATTAAATCCAGAAAATCAATTACTGCGTCAGCCTGACGTCAGTGTGACATCAGCAGGTCAACGGGACACGGTCCGGGTCAAACCTGACAGTGGGTCCCGCGTGTTAGTGTGATTAATTAAACTAAAATTAATTTAAACTAATCCTAATTAGTTAACAGGGCTGGGCCCCACCTGTCATTGACTCAGGAGAGTCAACCAGGGCCCACCCGTGGTCAAAACCCGGGTCGGCTGCACCGGCGTTTAGCCGCCGGCGGGCCCGACACGGCGGCGGAAGTGGTTTTTGCCGTTCCGGCAACCAAACGAGCCGCGGAGGCCCCCAGAGAGGAGCTGAGGACGAACCGCAACTCTTGGTGGAGTCCGTTGGGGTCGGGGTGGCCGGAGCTGGCGCCGGCGACGACTTTGGCGGCCACCGGGGTTCGGCCAAAGTCGAACTTGACGCAAGAGGGGTCGGTGAGGTGCGGGGAGTAGCTAGTTAGGTGCTACGTGACGCGGTGAGCATGATGGACACCGTGGAGTGGCCGGAGGATGACCGGGAGCACGTCGGCGACGAGCTCCGCGGCGGTGGGTGCAGTTGAGCTCCGAGAGGTTGCTACACGGCTCGGGAGAAGGAAAAGAAGGGAGGGGAGGATGGCTAAGCTCACGGGGAGTTCGACGAAGCCCTTGGTGCGGCCGGGGACGGACCGGAGCGACGACGGCGTTGAAGGGGATCTCCGGCGACGGCGGTTCGGTCGAGGTCGATGCGGTGGGCTCGGGCCTTGCGAGCGCTCGGGGCTCGGCTTGCTCGAAGGAGAGGAGGGTGGCGGAGCTCCTGGACACGGCGGCACGGCGTGGGGTTGACGGAGGGCGTGGCTACGGCGAGGGGGTGGCGGCGATGGCGTCGGCCATGGCGGGGGAGCGCGAGAGAGAGGGGTTGGGGGAGAATGGAGATGTCCTGTGGGTTCACGGCGCTGCGTGGAGCTCATCCATCCAGCCCCGAGGCGAGGAGGTGGAGCAGGGCGGCAGCCAGCTGCGTGGCACGCGCTGCGGTCGCCGTCGGGCACCTGCCTGCCTGCCTGGCCGGCAAGCAGCTCGCTAGAGCGGTGCTGGGCTGGGCCGGCAGGTGGGCCGGGTGCTGGGCGCCAGGTAGGTTTTTCTATTTTTTTCTGTTTTCTGTTTTTTTAATACTTCTGCAACTTTGTTGAATTAATAAAAATACTTAGGCAACTCCTAAAATCACCAAACTACTCCTGGTCCATAGTTGGATTGTTTCCAACATGAAACATTTTAGTTTGGAGATATTTGAGCATTTAAATATTTTATATAATTTTAAATGCCCAAATTCAAATATTTATGATTTAATTCAAAAACCCTGAGATGGCCTGGGAAAATGTGCATCACTTCTGGCAGAGGTTCTCAACCAAGACAAAAATGATGGGCATTTTAGAAGGGCATTTCAGGTTCATTGAAAAAGTTTTTAGTAAACCCTAGTTGGTTTCAGAGGGGGCTGGGGGTTCAGTCATCCCCATTTCAGGTTTCTGATGAAAGAATAAACATGATGCAACACTCTAATGCATGAACTAGCTAGGGTGTGACAATGTTTGATACTCAGCCCTTGGCAGTTCGTCAAGCGAACCCCAGAACGGGAGTTTGAAGTGTAAGCAAAATTTTCTGGTGATTTGGTGAATGGATTATCATGAAGCATAAACGACACCCTAGACTCACGGGGAAGGCATTTAAATCCTTTGACAAATGATTCAGTGAGAAGGTGGCGTTGTTCACACTTATCTGAAATGTAGGGACCGAGACCGGCAATGTGAACATATTGCTCAAATTCCTGCTTAATACCCACCCGCATCATATACTCATCGGAAGGCCATAAGCATGTTTTGGTGTCGGCATCTCGAGTGGAACTTTCACTTGGTTCAACATATGACCGACGAGTGGAGTTGCACTAGAAGATGCCCCCGAGGATCGCCCCCTCAAAGAACTCCTTCCAAATAGGTTCATCATGTCCGCGTACAATTTTCTGAAAATTTTTGGGTGACAAAAATTTATCAACAAAACTTTATAAGATTGATAGTAACTACTCATTGGGATACATAGAGGCCAAAGCAAGCATTCAAACTACTTAGAACACTAAGAATTCAACATTCAAGGTCATCTACAGCAGCACCAAGAGTAGCTAATTATTCAAAATATAAACCACTAAAACAAAAACTAATTGGACAAACAGTGGAGTCACATAACTAGAGACAATCCCCGGAAACAGTTTCGGAAATGTCACTTCGAGCAAAGAGATCGAAATTCGTGGGTTTGAGAGCAAGAACACGGGAGAGAGAGCAATGAATATATTTTTCTGGAGGTAGATGATGATGTGGTGTGAAGAGATAAGTGAGGGGGCCCACGTGGGGACCACAACCCACCAGGGTGCGCCTGGGGGTCCTGGCGCGCCTAGGTGGGTTGTGCCCACCTGGTGCACCTCCCTCTGATATTATTTGCACCAAATATTCAGAAAAAATCGTATTAAATTTTCAGGGCATTTTGAGAACTTTTATTTTTGGGTCATTTTTTTATTGCACGGGAAATTCAGAAAATAGACAAAAAATGACATTTTATTTTATTTTACTAATAAAAACAGAAGATAAAAAGTAGGGACAGAAGGTAGTGCTTACTAAATTCATCAACTTCATACCGCTCAAAAATGATCCATTAATATGGTTGATCAAGTCTTGTTAACAACCACTTTCTATTAGCATGAAACCGAAGAACTTTGGTAAATCACGAAGTTACCTCAATGGGGATATGAATGCCCCCAACAATAAGCATTTCATATTTCTTTTTGGCAGTAGGTAGAGGTATTTGAAAACTTCCAATAGTGATTGTTGGTAATTTTTCAATAACATTAATACCATTCACATGGAATTGTTTCTTCGGAAAGTGCACCATATGCTCATTACCATTGATATGAAAAGTGGCCTTGCTTTTATTGCAATCAATAACAGCCCCTACAGTATTCAAGAAGGGTCTACCAAGGATAATCAACATGTTGTCGTCCTCGCGCATCTCAACACTGGTACACGTCGGTGCTATACAAACGGTTTTTAACCCCTTTCTGCGACGACATTTGGAACCATCGCCAAGTGAGTGTGGGCGATAGGGGGGTCCTTCCCACACGACCCAGAAATCGTCGGGGATAGGCCGTCCTGGGACACAAGCTAGGGCCTTGTGTGATCGGGCAAGGCATCGAAACCTAATCATTTCTGTAGGTATGTACATCTCACACGGTAATCCGAGAAAATCATTTCCGTAGGCATGTACGTCCCACACGGTGAATCCCAGAAAATCATTTCTGTAGGTATGTACATCCCACACAGTGAATCCAAGGAATACATTAACGTTCGTATGTACACCCCACACAGTTTTATGTATATGCTCGTGTGTGAAAGGTGTAACTATCACACACGATCTGCCTTGGTTAACTGTTTATTTTCATTATCTACATCACACATGATTTGATGTTGAAAACTGTGTGGCATTGGGCTATCCATCACAAGCGCTTTAACTGCCAGAACCGTTTGCAAAGTTCATGACCGTCTGTTCTATTTTTATTTTTGCCTGTAATTTATTATTCGAATTGGAAATTTTGAAATATGAAACTTGCAATTCAAATTCTCAGCACAATGGTTCAACAACAATTCCATAAATAAAATTGCTAGTACAATATGTTCAGTAATTACAGGATTAGGCAACAATTAACTATGATGAACCACAATATTTAAAGGTGGTAAAGGTGAAGAGACAAGTGTAAATCATTTTGACCGCCGACGGTGTTGAAGAAGCAGAATGCCCATAATGTGCCTTCCTGCATGCCATAGGCACAAACCACTTTTGTCCAACCCCTTGTTACGATAGCCCGCCCATCCTTCACCGCCTTCAAGAAAACTTCTAGAGCATTATCATGGTAGCATGAATTATATACTTTAACCTTAGTTGCCTCCACTCTGGTCATGTAGTTTGCAAGGTAATCATTAGTAAATAGCTTCGGAAACCACTGAAAAGAGAAAATATTAGATATTGAGGCCTAATAGAGTAACTTGTTGTGGGCAGGGAAAAAATGAAACACATTACTTACCATCCTAAAGTTCACTGTTGTCTTCGACAAAGTGTAAATAAAGAGCTTAATTCTATTCACCCGTTTCTTTCGCCTAACAATATTTCTTAGTTTCCTCACTTGATGCTTGTTCATGAATATCTCATTGCCCCATACGCAAAAGGGACTGAAGCGTGGATCAGTATCGCTCATATATGTACCTACAAGCAACCAGTAAATGTTAGAAGCTAAACTGAGATTGCACAAATGATGTAAAATACAACTACCTATGTTCCTAAGTACAAGTATTTTTTTGAGATTACCTTTTGTTCCTTATGAACTACATCAAAATACTTTTGTTCCTTATGAACAAATGATGTAATATAGAATTATAGATATAGTTTAGATTAGAATCTAGATTCACTCATTTTGTTCCTTATGTAGTCTATATTGGAATCTCTAAAAATACTTATATTTAGGAATAGATGATGTATAAAACATGGGATGCAGCTAACCTCGATGGAAAACAACATCATTGCCCATTATAGCCCTGTGTAAGTACATGGAAATCCAATGTTAACTACAACAGGGTTAACATGCACCAAAAATAGCAAATGGTAATACAATGGTAGCATTTGTAGTGATATCTTCATTTCAAAAGAGTAGCATAGTAGCAAAGGGACGAATTCAAAAATGGATACAACTGTTAATTGCAACAGGCTTAACAACATCCTAATTCATGTTTTGTAAGTTTGTAGCCACCAAAATAAAACTCTTTAAAAATGGATATAATTGTTAATTGCAACAGGCTTAATGGCCATTGAAACCGGTACTGATAAAAATGCAATTGACAGAGTTAAACATCACAGGGTAGGTGCTGCCAGAGCAGATAATGGCCCAGTTGTCTATAAAAAGGTAGGGAAAATAGCTAAAATGTGTTAGGCATGTTTACTGCAACATGCTTAATACATCGACCATACAAAACATAGCCATTAATTGCAACTGGTATTGGTAAGATTGAACTGATGGGTACATACTTGGTAAGTCCTGAGAGGTAGTTGCTGGGGCACTTCATCTTGGCCAGAGCCCGCCCAAAGTCAGCAGCGGTGGAGGAGAGCTGTTCCTCCGGGTCGAATCGTCGATCAGTGCCACTGACATGTGTACCAATAGGCAACCAGTAAATGATAGAAGTTAAATTGCAATTGCACAAATGATGTGAAAATACTGTAAGACATGGGATGCAGCTAACCTCGACGGCAAACAACAACATCGGCCATTATGACCCTGTGGAAGTACATGGACAAGCATGTTAAGTACAACAGGGTTAGCATCCACCAAAAATAGCAAATGGGCAGCATCTCTAGTATATCTTCATTGCGGAGGGTAGCATGGTAGCAAATCGACAGATTAAAAACTGGATACAGTTGTTAATTGCAACAGGCTTAACAGCATCCTAAGTCATGTCTTGTAAGTTTGTAGCCACTGAAATACAACTGTTTAAAAATGGATTCAGCTGTTAATTGCAACGGGCTTAATAGACATTGAAATCGGTACTGATAGAAATGCAATTGGCATAGTTAAACATCACAAGGCATGTGCTGCCAGAGCAGAGAATGGCCCAGATGTCTATAAAAAGGTAGGGAAAGTAGCAAAAACGTGTTAGGCATGTTTACTAGAACATGCTTAATACATCGACCGTATAGAACATAGCCATTAATTGCAACTGGTATTGGTAAGATTGAACTGGTGAGTACATACTTGGTAAGTCCTGAGAGGTAGTTGTCGGGGCATTTCATCTTGGCCAGAGCTCGCCCAAAGTCAGCGATGGTGGAGGCAAACTGTTCCTCCGGGTCAAAGCGTGGATCAGTGCCACTGACATGTGTACCTACAGGCAACCAGTAAATGGTAGAAGTTAAACCGCAATTGCACAAATTATGTGAAATACAATAAGACATGGGATGCAGCTCACCTCGACAGCAAACAAAAGCATCGGCCATTATGACCCTGCGTAAGTACATGGAATAGCAAATGGGCAGCATCTCTAGTGATATCCCGAGTCATGTATTGTAAGTTTGTTGCTGGTATTGGTGAAATTGAGCTGGACACGGTAATATTTGAACATCACACAGTGTGCAGTACTGAAATAAACAAGGCACGAACATGCTTAATACATCAACCGTACAATCATAGCCATTGCAAGTGGTATTGGTAAGATTTAGCTGGTTAGATCTTACCTGTTAAGTCTTGGGGGTAGTCACTGGGGGACTTCAGCTGGGCTAGAGCCTGCACCATGTTGGCGGCGGCGACAGAGGCGAGCTGTTTCTCCGGGTCAACACGCACAGCGGCCATCGCGCCTCGGACCGCCATAAGCTCCTGGCGGGGGGATTTGGAGGCATTAGGATGTTTCGCAGGTGCCATTTAAGCAATCAGGGCGGGGACGTGATAGAGATCGATGGGTTACTTGACTGGATCTGAGAAGAACGTAGATGTGGTTGAAGTTGTGGTTGCGGCGGCGGCGGTTTGAGATCCTAGTAGGGGGAGGCGCGAGGGGGGGATACTGAGTGGAAGGGGATGTGGTTGGAGGAATAAATTCTGAAATCACGCACCTAATGAAAGTTTGGGTGGGGGAAACACACCACGCAGACGAAGTGCATAAAATACTCGTGTGCGAGAAAAAAGAGGCAGATCCCGTCTCCAAAAAATGTACACTTGTACTTGATTTTTCCGGTCAATGGTACACCTGCTTTATTAGGAAACATTGCACAGGTAACTGACTTATGGGTCATTAACGAAAAAAAACCTAGACAGGTACGGCATAGAAACCGTGTGTTTTGTGATCTTCTAATGATTAACGCAACAAACGCACACTGGCACACATGCTAATCAATGCTCAAAGCCCTCAAAGGATGATCTTACCAACATTGTACGTTAATACTAAAAACTTAAACTACTTCTCACATGCTGCCATCGGGGCATGCTGGCCAGACGCCGGCGTTCTCCTTCCGGGCCTTGTAGGTGGCAGCCCACCATGCTTCGATCTCCGCCAAGCTCTCCTCACCACGGCGTGCGGCCTCTTTTTTCTTGCGACGGCGGGACTCTATTTTCTTGATTGCTTTCTGCCTTTTCCGCTCCTGTGCGGTTTTGGCCGCCTCTAGATCCACCACCCATTCGGTCATGGCAGCCTCAAAGTCCACCCATGTAACTGTCTGGCCGCCAGGAGCGATGAACTCGGCACGACGAGATGCCATCGCTTCCTTACCATGTGTGCAGTCGCGGGCGGTGAGGAACGCGACGCGGCGGGATGCCATCGCTTCCTTACCAGTTATTGTGCGATGCCATTGACGATGCCTGGAGAGAGCTTTGGGGCGGAGGGGCCGGGCAGCCGTCTAGTGCGGTGGTATTCAAGAGCTGAACAATGACAAACAATAACAGAAATTTGGCTTCCCTTACAATTTTGATCGTGCATTATCGCACACGGTTCATCTCCGTCGCTTCCGGAAATAGTGTGCGCCGAGCCTATTGTGTGTTGTGTTATGATTGGCCGGAACCCCAGCCACGCGGATCGCATGTGTGCACTATAGGATGGGCCGCGATCGAACAGCAATCCACGTACCTCACATCACACCCGTGCACCTGTAGCTGGATTGGATTTATATGCGCTAAATGCCTAGAAAATGCACATAATCCCATAAATATGGTAAATGAGCCCGAAAAAATGCCAAATTTGAACACGGTGGTTTGCAGGGTGTATGTTCGTCATAGAAAAAAAATCCAGGGCAAAGAATGAAGAAAATTTGGATTCCCCTTCAATCTTGGGGATTTCCCTCTCGAAAGCATGAAACTTCCACGGTGGTGGTTCGATTTATGAAGGGCGTGCATGACGACATAAGCCAAACCTTCTCAAATTTTTACGAGGGCATGGTGAGGTCATACCATGGCACCATGCTAGGCGTCATGTTTTTTAAGCATTTAATTCATTTTTCTATAGATGAAAACCCGACAAACAAACATTTGTGGTTGACTATTGCCACACATTTCATCGAAATATCTGTCCATTCCTTGTAAAAGGCATGATAATTTACTAAATGGCGCAAGCATGGTTTTCTAGGCCGTTCTTGTGGACCCTTTCATGCACCGATTTTATGAACTTGAATTATGCACATTAATGCCTAGGAAATGTACATAATCCACTAAATATGGCAAATAAACCCAGAAAAGTGCCAAATTTGAACACGGTGATTTGCAGGTTGTATGTTCATCATAGAAAAAAACTTGTGGACAAAGGACAAAGGAAATTTGGACCCCCCCTTCAATCTTGGTGATTTCCCCCTCGAAACCATGAAACTTCCTCGGTGATGGTTCGATTTATGAAAGGCACGCATCATGACATAAGGAAAACATTCTCCAAATTTTACCAGGGCATGGTGAGGCCATACCATGGCACCACGCCAGGCGTCATGTTTTCCAACCATGTGTTTCATTTTTTGTATGGTTGTTAACCCAGTAAACGACGCGTTTATGGTTGACTATTGCCACACATTTCCTTGAAATATCTACCCATTCCTTGTAAAAGGCATGAGAATGTACTAAATAGCACGAGCATGGTTTTCTAGACCGTTCTTGTGCACCTTTTCAAGCACCGATTGTTCAAATTTGAATTATGTGCATAATTAATGCCTAGAAAATGCACATAATCCCCTAAATATGGTTAATGAGTTCTGAAAAATGTCAAATTTGAACACATTGCATTGGAGGCGGTATGTTGATCATTGGAAAAAAACTGAAGGACAAACTAGGACGGAAATTTGGATTCCCCTTCGATCTTGTTGATTTCCCTCTCGAAAGCATTGAACTTCCTCGGTGATGGTTCGATTTATGAAGGGTGTGAATGATAACATAAATCAAACCTTCTCAGCTTTTAACCAGGGCACGGTGAGGCCATACGATGGGACCATACCAGCCGTCATGTTTTTCAAGCACACATTTCATTGTTCTATAATTGATAACCCAGTAAATGACGTGTTTGTGGTTGACTATTGCCACGCATTCCATTGAAATCTCTATCCATTCCTTGTAAAAGGCTTGAGAAATTACTAAATACCACAAGTATGGTTTTTCCAGACCGTTCTTGTGCACCCTTTCATGCACCGATTGTTTGAATTTGAATTACGTGCATTAATGCCTTCAAAATGCACATAATCCCCTAACTATTGTAAATGAACCCGAGAAAGTGTCAAATTTGAACACGGTGATTAGCAGGGTTTATGTTCATTGTAGAAAAAAAAACTCATGGATGAAGGACAAAGGAAATTTGGATTCCCGTTCAATCTTGGTGATTTAGTATCGCACACGGTTCATCTCTGTCGCCTCCGCGAACCGAGTGTGTTCACTCACACATGCAAAAGGAAAAAACAAAACCCTCACCCACTTTGTCCCCACTCACTCGCCGCGGACTCCTCTGCAACTCTGCACCCTAAGCTCGACGGCTGTTGGCGGCGGGCGTAGGTCGCGCTCCGAACGGCACCGGATTTCGCCCCTACCGCTTTCCACCGCCTATCTGCACTGACATTCTAGACTCTGGTCGACTAGGGTTTCCTGCGGGATTGGGCCGGGGATTTTTCTCATGGAGAAGGTAATCAACATAATTAGCAAAATATTCACTCATCTCTTATTGCAGTCTGTCCTTTGCTGTTAATCAACCGGTGGAAATCACTGTGGAATCATTTTTGTTCTAGCTGATTCGTGGGTGTTCATCCATGTGTCCACAGTGCAAGCACAAATCAGGCAACTATTGTCGTGGCTAGTCAGAAATGAAGTTCTATCTCACCATTCCGGATGACTTCAGGGAGCGCTCGGTATGTTTAATCTCAACCTACCACGGTCGGCATGGCCTAAATTTGTGAACATATATCGTCTGTTGCTACATTATCCATATATTTGCATCAAATATTTGTTACATTATCTATTTTTAATTCTATATTTTTTTACTTTGCTTTCATCTATATATATAGGCCTATTCTATCAGTTACTCCCATATTTGCATCTTGCTCTGTTATTTCAATATATCTAATTTACGATCTTAATTTTCATTTCAAGAAGTACATCCCTTGCTTTGCAAGAACGGGAGTAGAAGGAAATCTTGGGATTTACTTTGCTGATGACTCCCAGGATGTCATATTGACAATGCAGCATGGATTTACAATGACGGTTAGCGTAAAACTTGATAGAGATGGTCACTCCTATTTTAATGCGGACCTTTGGAGAAAAATGTCTAAGTGTTACGAACTAAAAGCTGGCAATAAAATTCTAGTACATGCACCACAACCTGGTCTAATTAACATGGATGTTTACTTCCCCAACATCATCAGCCGATCAAAGTTTGATCGAGGTTAGTATCCTTTCAACTTTCTCCATGATGTCTTATTACTATTTAAGCAACCAATTGATCACTATTTAAGCAACCAATTGTGATATCATATTCTGACTCCGTTCTTAGGCAGTAACAAATTCTATTTACCAATTTATGCGTACTATATATTCTTCTGCCATGTTCTGAATATATAATACCTTTCTCCCTTTTAAGCAGGATATGTTGGATGCATAGTGAACGATCTATATGTTACTAAGCGAACCAAATTTCAGCGGAAAGACTTGAAGCATGTCATAAACTTTGTTGATAATCTGAAAGAGATAGCACAACGTATGAACGTTGGATTTTGGATGGGATTAATTAGACCTATGGTGCACACACTGAACAAGACCAATTGTGTGCACAAAACGCTGGTAAAAAGTCTTATTTTAATGTTGATGCTCATAAACTATTTATATCTTCAACGATATGTTACAATTGTTTTTTATTCTACATGTCAAAAGAAATTGCCCCTGTAGCAGTTCCTGGATCGATTTCCCGGCGTGGTCGAATTACACTTGTGCCTGCTAATAACGCCAAATTGATTTCAAGGTACTGCATTTCCCACATAAATGGAACCATTCAAATTAACAAGTTCTCGCTTCTCGTGGCAATGTATCCCTATTGGAAAATTGGAGACACTGTTCTACTCATGCTCTACCAAGGCACGGGAGGGCTCTTCCTTTTCATTGACGAGATGCCAAGTCGTTGTGATCAAGCTGCTTCCAGTGGATAGTTGTGGTTGTTGGCCCACATCCTCTTAAAATGTGCTAGCTGTTACTATATATGTTAAGTATGTAGATATGGAACATATGGTTGTTGGCCCTTAGCCTCTTAAAATGTGATAGTTGTTACTATGTTAAGTATGTAGATATGGCCCATATGGTTGTCAAAACTGTGTTATGAAGATCCTCCTTTTGTCGAATAATGTAACCACTATAGTTTAGATTAGAATCTAGATTCACTCATTTTGTTCCTTATGTAGTCTATATTGGAATCTCTAAAAATACTTATATTTAGGAATAGATGATGTATAAAACATGGGATGCAGCTAACCTCGACGGCAAACAACATCATTGCCCATTATAGCCCTGTGTAAGTACATGGTAATCCAATGTTAACTACAACAGGGTTAACATGCACCAAAAATAGCAAATGGTAATACAATGGTAACATTTGTGGTGATATCTTCATTTCAAAAGAGTAGCATAGTAGCAAAAGGATGAATTAAAAAATGGATACAACTATCAATTGCAACAGAACATCCTAATTCATGTTTTGTAAGTTTGTAGCCACTGAAATAAAACTCTATAAAAATGGATATAATTGTTAATTGCAATAGGCTTAATGGCCATTGAAACCGGTATTGATAAAAATGCAATTGGCAGAGTTAAACATCACAGGGTAGGTGCTGCCAGAGCAGATAATGGCCCAGTTGTCTATAAAAAGGTAGGGAAAATAGCTAAAATGTGTTAGGCATGTTTACTACAACATGCTTAATACATCGACCATACAAAACATAGCCATTAATTGCAATTGGTATTGGTAAGATTGAACTGATGGGTACATACTTGGTAAGTCCTGAGAGGTAGTTGCTGGGGCACTTCATCTTGGCCAGAGCCCGCCCAAAGTCAGCAGCGGCAGAGGCGAGCTGTTCCTCCGGGTCGAATCGTGGATCAGTGCCACTGACATGTGTACGTACAGGCAACCAGTAAATGATAGAAGTTAAATTGCAATTGCACAAATGATGTGAAATACTGTAAGACTTGGGATGCAGCTAACCTCGACGGCAAACAACAACATCGGCCATTATGACCCTGCGGAAGTACATGGACAAGCATGTTAAGTACAACAGGGTTAGCATCCACCAAAAATAGCAAATGGGCAGCATCTCTAGTATATCTTCATTGCGGAGGGTAGCATGGTAGCAAATCGACAGATTAAAAACTAGATACAACTGTTAATTGCAACAGGCTTAACAGCATCCTAAGTCATGTCTTGTAAGTTTGTAGCCACCGAAATACAACTATTTAAAAATGGATTCAGCTGTTAATTGCAACGGGCTTAATAGACATTGAAATCGGTACTGATAAAAATGCAATTGGCATAGTTAAACATCACAAGGCATGTGTTGCCAGAGCAGAGAATGGCCCAGATGTCTATAAAAAGGTAGGGAAAGTAGCAAAAACGTGTTAGGCATGTTTACTAGAACATGCTTAATACATCGACCGTACAGAACATAGCCATTAATTGCAACTGGTATTGGTAAGATTGAACTGATGAGTACATACTTGGTAAGTCCTGAGAGGTAGTTGCCGGGGCATTTCATCTTGGCCAGAGCTCGCCCAAAGTCAGTGACAGCGGAGGCAAACTGTTCCTCCGGGTCGAAGCATGGATCAGTGCCACTGACATGTGTACCTACAGGCAACCAGTAAATGGTAGAAGTTAAACTGCAATTGCACAAATTATGTGAAATACAATAAGACATGGCATGCAGCTCACCTCGACGGCAAACAAAAGCATCGGCCATTATGACCCTGCGTAAGTACATGGACAGGCATGTTAAGTACAACAGGGTTAGCATCAACTAAAAATAGCAAATGGGCAGCATCTCTAGTGATATCCCGGGTCATGTATTGTAAGTTTGTTGCTGGTATTGGTGAAATTGAGCTGGACGCGGTAATATTTGAACATCACACAGTGTGCAGTACTGAAATAAACAAGGCACGAACATGCTTAATACCTCAACCGTACAATCATAGCCATTTCAAGTGGTATTGGTAAGATTTAGCTGGTTAGATCTTACCTGTTAAGTCCTAGGGGTAGTCACTGGAGGACTTCAGCTGGGCTAGAGCCTGCACCATGTTGGCGGCGGCGACAGAGGCGAGCTGTTTCTCCGGGTCAACACGCACAGCGGCCATTGCGCCTCGGACCGCCATAAGCTCCTGGCGGGGGGATTTGGAGGCATGACGATGTTTTGTAGGCACCATTTAAGCAATCAGGCTGGGAACGTGATAGAGATCGATGGGTTACTTAACTGGATCCGAGCAGAAGGTAGATGTGGTTGAAGTTGTGGTTGCGGCGGCGACGGTTTGAGATCCTGGTAGGCGGAGGCGCGAGGGGGGGATACTGAGTGGAAGGGGATGTGGTTGGAGGAATAAATTCTGAAATCACGCACCTAATGAAAATTTGGGCGGGGGAAACACACCACGCAGACGAAGTGCATAAAATACTCGTGTGCGAGAAAAAAGAAAGTTGGCAGATCCCGTCTCCAAAAAATGTACACTTGTACTTGATTTTTCCGGTCAATGGTACACCTGGTTTATTAGGAAACATTGCACAGGTAACTGACTTATGGGTCATTAACAAAAAAAAAACCTAGACAGGTACGGCATAGAAACCGTGTGTTTTGTGATCTTCTAATGATTAACGCAACAAACGCACACTGGCACACATGCTAATCAACGCTCAAAGCCCTCAAAGGATGATCTTACCGACATTGTACGTTAATACTAAAAGCTTAAACTAC
The DNA here is from genome assembly GCF_002162155.2 of Triticum dicoccoides. Taxonomy (NCBI): domain Eukaryota; kingdom Viridiplantae; phylum Streptophyta; class Magnoliopsida; order Poales; family Poaceae; genus Triticum; species Triticum dicoccoides. The sequence continues at coordinate 196,219,786 of NC_041390.1, read as the reverse complement.
TTCTCACATGCTGCCATCGGGGCATGCTGGCCAGACGCCGGCGTTCTCCTTCCGGGCCTTGTAGATGGCAGCCCACCATGCTTCGATCTCTGCCAAGCTCTCCTCACCACGACGTGCAGCCTCTTTTTTCTTGCGACGGCGGGACTCTATTTTCTTGATTGCTTTCTGCCTTTTCTGCTCCTGTGCGGTTTTGGCCGCCTCTAGATCCACCACCCATTCGGTCATGGCAGCCTCAAAGTCCACCCATGTAACTGTCTGGCCCCCGGCAGCGATGAACTCGGCACGACGAGATGCCATCGCTTCCTTACCATGTGTGCAGTCGCGGGCGGTGAGGAACGCGACGCGGCGGGATGCCATCGCTTCCTTACCAGTTACTGTGCACCGCGATGCCATTGACGATGCCTGGAGAGAGCTCTGGGGCGGAGGGGCCGGGCATCCGTATAGTGCGGTGGTATTCAAGAGCTCAACAATGACAAACAATAACAGAAATTTGGCTTCCGTTACAATTTTTATCGTTCATTATTGCACACGGTTCATCTCCGTCGCTTCCGGAAATAGTGTGCGCCGAGCCTATTGTGTGTTGTGTTATGATTGGCCGGAACCCCAGCCACGCGGATCGCATGTGTGCCCTATAGGATGGGCCGCGATCGAACGGCAATCCACTACCTCACATCACACCCATGCACCTATAGCTGGATTGGATTTATATGCACTAAATGCCTAGAAAATGCACATAATCCCCTAAATATGGTAAATGAGCCCGAAAAAATGCCAACTTTGAACACGGTGGTTTGCAGGGTGTATGTTCGTCATAGAAAAAAATTCCAGGGCAAAGAATGAAGAAAATTTGGATTCCCCTTCAATCTTGGGGATTTCCCTCACGAAAGCATGAAACTTCCTCGGTAGTGGTTCGATTTATGAAGGGCGTGCATGACGACATAAGCCAAACCTTCTCAAATTTTTACGAGGGCATGGTGAGGTCATACCATGGCACCATGCTAGGCGTCATGTTTTTTAAGCATTTAATTCATTTTTCTATAGATGAAAAGCCGACAAACAAACATTTGTGGTTGACTATTGCCACACATTTCATCGAAATATCTGTCCATTCCTTGTAAAAGGCATGAGAATTTACTAAATGGCGCAAGCATGGTTTTCTAGGCTGTTCTTGTGGACCCTTTCATGCACCAATTTTATGAACTTGAATTATGCGCATTAATGCCTAGGAAATGGACATAATCCACTAAATATGGCAAATGAACCCAGAAAAGTGCCAAATTTGAACACGGTGATTTGCAGGTTGTATGTTCATCGTAGAAAAAAAACTTGTGGACAAAGGACAAAGGAAATTTGGACCCCCCCTTCAATCTTGGTGATTTCCCCCTTGAAACCATGAAACTTCCTCGGTGATGGTTCGATTTATGAAAGGCGCGCATCACGACATAAGGAAAACATTCTCCAAATTTTACCAGGGCATGGTGAGGCCATACCATGGCACCACGCCAGGCATCATGCTTTCCAACCATGTGTTTCATTTTTTGTATGGTTGTTAACCCAGTAAATGACGCATTTATGGTTGACTATTGCCACACATTTCCTTGAAATATCTACCCATTCCTTGTAAAAGGCATGAGAATGTACTAAATAGCACGAGCATGGTTTTCTAGACCGTTCTTGTGCACCTTTTCATGCACCGATTGTTCGAATTTGAATTATGTGCATAATTAATGCCTAGAAAATGCACATAATCCCCTAAATATGGTTAATGAGTTCTGAAAAATGTCAAATTTGAACACATTGCATTAGAGGCAATATGTTGATCATTGGAAAAAAACTGAAGGACAAACTAGGACGGAAATTTGGATTCCCCTTCGATCTTGGTGATTTCCCTCTCGAAAGCATTGAACTTCCTCGGTGATGGTTCAATTTATGAAGGGTGTGAATGATGACATAAATCAAACCTTCTCAGCTTTTAACCAGGGCACGGTGAGGCCATACCATGGGACCATGCCAGCCGTCATGTTTTTCAAGCACATATTTCATTGTTCTATAGTTGATAACCCAGTAAATGACGTGTTTGTGGTTGACTATTGCCACGCATTCCATTGAAATATCTATCCATTCCTTGTAAAAGCCTTGAGAAATTACTAAATACCACGAGTATGGTTTTTCCAGACCGTTCTTGTGCACCCTTTCATGCACCGATTGTTTGAATTTGAATTACGTGCATTAATGCCTTCAAAATGCACATAATCCCCTAACTATTGTAAATGAACCCAGGAAAGTGTCAAATTTGAACACGGTGATTAGCAGGGTTTATGTTCATTGTAGAAAAAAACCTCATGGATGAAGGACAAAGGAAATTTGGATTCCCATTCAATCTTGGTGATTTACTATCGCACACGGTTCATCTTTGTCGCCTCCGCGAACCATGTGTGTTCACTCACACATGCAAAAGGAAAAAAGAAAACCCACGCCCACTTTGTCCCCACTCACTCGCCGCGGACTCCTCTGCAACTCTGCACCCTAAGCTCGACGGCTGTTGGCAGTGGGCATAGGTCGCGCTCCGAACGGCACCGGATTTCGCCCCTACCGCTTTCCGCCGCCTATCTGCACTGACATTCTAGACTCTGGTCGACTGGGGTTTCCTGCGGGATTGGGACGGGGATTTTTCTCATGGAGAAGGTAATCAACATAATTAGCAAAATATTCACTCATCTCTTATCGCAGTCCGTCCTTCACTATTAATCAACCGATGGAAATCATCGTGGAATCATTTTTGTTCTAGCTGATTCGTGGGTGTTCATCCATGTGTCCAGAGTGCAAGCACAAATCAGGCAACTATTGTCGTGGCCAGTCAGAAACGAAGTTCTATCTCACCATTTCAGATGACTTCAGGGACCGCTCGGTATGTTTAATCTCAACCTACCACGGTCGGTGTGGCCTAAATTTGTGAACATATATCGTCTGTTGCTACATTATCCATATATTTGCATCAAATCTTTGTTACATTATCTATTTTTAATTCTATATTTTTCTACTTTGCTTTCATCTATATATATAGGCCTATTCTATCAGTTACTCCCATATTTGCATCTTGCTCTGTTATTTCAATATATCTAATTTATGATCTTAATTTTCATTTCAAGCAGTACATCCCTTGCTTTGCAAGAACAGGAGTAGAAGGAAATCTTGGGATTTACTTTGCTGATGACTCCCAGGATGTCATATTGACAATGCAACATGGATTTACAATGACGGTTAGCGTAAAACTTGATAGAGATGGTCACTCCTATTTTAATGCGGACCTTTGGAGAAAAATGTCTTAGTGTTACGATCTAAAAGTTGGCAATAAAATTCTAGTGCATGCACCACAACCTGGTCTAATTAACATGGATTTTTACTTCCCCAACATCATCAGCCGATCAAAGTTTGATCGAGGTTAGTATCCTTTCAACTTTCTCCATGATGTCTTATTACTATTTAAGCAACCAATTGATCACTATTTAAGCAACCAATTGTGATATCATATTCTGACTCCGTTCTTAGGCAGTAACAAATTCTATTTACCAATTTATGCATACTATATAGTCTTCTGCCATGTTCTGAATATATAATACCTTTCTCTCTTTTAAGCAGGATATGTTGGATGCATAGTGAACGATCTATATGTTACTAAGCGTACCAAATTTTAGTGGAAAGACTTGAAGCATGTCATAAACTTTGTTGATAATCTGAAAGAGATAGCACAGCGTATGAACGTTGGATTTTGGATGGGATTAATTAGACCTATGGTGCACACACTAAACAAGACCAATTGTGTGCACAAAACGCTGGTAAAAAGTCTTATTTTAATGTTGATGCTCATAAACTATATATATCTTCAACGATATGTTACAATTGTTTTTTATTCTACATGTCAACAGAAATTGCCCCTGTAGCAGTTCCTGGATCGATTTCCCGGCGTGGTCGAATTACACTTGTGCCTGCTAATAACACCAAAGTGATTTCAAGGTACTGCATTTCCCGCAGAAATGGAACCATTCAAATTAACAAGTTCTCGCTTCTCGTGGCAATGCATCCATATTGGAAAATTGGAGACACTGTTCTACTCATGCTCTACCAAGGCACGGGAGGGCTCTTCCTTTTCATTGACGAGATGCCGAGTCGCTGTGATCAAGCTGCTTCCAGTGGATAGTTGTGGTTGTTGGCCCTCATCCTCTTAAAATGTGCTAGCTGTTACTATATATGTTAAGTATGTAGATATGGAACATATGGTTGTTGGCCCTTAGCCTCTTAAAATGTGATAGTTGTTACTATGTTAAGTATGTAGATATGGCCCATATGGTTGTCAAAACCGTGTTATGAAGATCCTCCTTTTGTCGAATAATGTAACCACTATATATATGTTACTCAAATGTTGTTACCCAAGTTCATAAGTTTTCATGAAAAGTATTAGTATCGTACACAGTTCAATGACTTTATGTGTGTGCCCGATGTCCAGAAGGCATTTGCATATTAACTGTCCATATTGCAAATTCACACACATGTTAACATAAGGAAACGTATGTGTAACATACTAATCATCACACACGAGTACTCGCGGACGTATCATGTGTGATACTCCGCCACCGCAAGAAACTAGTTTGCATTTTTCAATGTTTTTTGTACACATAGAATCGCACACTAAGTAACTGCATTGACCATCTGTGTTGTAATTTCTCATCGCAAACAGTTCATTCGAGTCGGCTATTTGCCACGTATACACACATCTTGTTTACACGAATCATTTGTGTTCTTTTGGCTCATCGCAAACAGTTCATCCATGTGAACTGTATGCCGCATATCACACACTTCTTGTTAAGTCGAACCCTTTCTCTTGTGTTCCCTAATCGAAAATAGTTCGTCCGAGTTAAGCGTATGCCGTATATCGCACACACATTGATATGGATGCCCATTTATGTTGTTCTACCTCATCGCAAACAGTTCGAATGGATTAACAGTGTGTCCTGCATCGCACACACATTGTTATGGCTGCCCGTTTCTATTGTTCTGCCTCATCGCAGACAGTTTGAATGGATTAACCGCGTGTCCTACATCGCACACGGAACTAAAATCTGAACCGTGTTTGATGGTTCCGCCATTGCAAATGTTTTGCACCTTTTGGGCGGGTTTTTTAGACCATCGTTTGCGATTATTGCATCGCACACAGTTTCGGCAAAGGGTCTCTGATCGTAGTGTCGCGTTAGCAGTATCCTGCAGTAGTGCAAGTATAACAAAGTCAGTCAAAATAGTAACATTAGCAACAACAACGGTCACATCCTCACAGATACCGATAGGTATGGTTGTTGACTTGTCAGCCATTTGCAAAGATATTTCAGTAGGTGTGAGTTTATTCAAATCAAGTCTTTTATATAAAGATAAAGGCATAACACTAACACCAGCTCCTAAATCACACAAAGCAGTTTTCACATAATTCTTTTTGATGCAGCAAGGTATAGTTGGTATTCTCGGATGTCCAAGTTTTTTAGGTACTCCATCCTTAAAAGTATAATTATCAAGCATAGTGGAGATTTCATCTTCCGGTATTTTATCTTATTTGTGATGATGTCTTTCATATACTTTCATAAGGAGGCATTTTCAAGATATCAGTCAAGCGAGTACGCAAAAAGACTGGCCTCAGCATTTCAGCAAAGTGTTCAAATTCTTCGTCATCATTCTTTTTAGTTGACTTAGGTGGAAAATGCGTAGGTTTTTGAACCCATGGTTCACTTTCTTTATCATGTTTTCTAGCAACGAAGTCTCTTTTATCATACTTTTTATTCTTAGGTTGTGGGTTATCAAGATCAACAGGTGGTTCAATCTCAACATCATTGTCTGGTTCTTTATTTATTGGTTGAGTGTCTTCATGAACATCATCATTATGCTTTTCATTATCACTAGGTGAATGTTCATTACCAGATTGAGTTTCAGCATCTGAGATATAAGTTTCATTATTATTATCAGGAGGTTTCTCTATTTCAGGTTCACTAGGAGCATGTATAGTCCTATCATTTTTATTTTTATTTTTCCTTCAAGGAGAACAAGGTGCACTAGTGTTAGCTCTTTGTGAATCTTGTTCAATTCTTTTTGGGTGTCCCTCAGGATAAAGTGGTTCTTGAGTCATTTTACCTCATCTAGTTGCAACTCTAATAGCAAAGTCATGCATATTATTATTCATTTCATCAGGCAATTCTCTTTGAGATTTAGCAACTTGTTCTAACTGGGTTTGAACCATAGAAGCAAGCTTTCCAACACCTCTAACTTCATTTGATATTCTAAACAACAGCTCACTCAAGCGAGCAATCATATCATAATTTTATTTCAATTATTCCATAACATTTGCATTGAAGTGATGTTGTTTCCTAATATAATTTTCAAACTCATAAAGGCATTGAGTAGGATGCATATTGTGAGGATTATCATTATCATTGAACTTCATAAGAGAATTTACATCTACCACCTTAGGAGGAGGTGGTGTATTAAGCCCATTTATTTCTTCAATAGGAGGTAAACTTTTAGTATCCTCGGCTTTAATACCTTTTTCCTTCATAGATTTCTTTGCCTCTTGCATATCTTTAGGAGTGAGATATAATATACCCCTCTTCTTCGGAGTGGGTTTAGCCGGTGATTCACGAAGAGTCCAATCATCATAATTTTTCAATATTGTCGGGTGGTAGGTGCGACATATGCCAACGGGTGCCTTATCATTGTGGGAGCCAGTAAGACGTCGCCAGTGCCTGGAAATGGGAGGAGTCGAAGACATGCACGCCGGCGAATCTTACCCAGCTTCGGGGCTCTCCGTGGAGATAACACCCCTACTGTTGCTCTGCGGGGTCCCCGCATGATCACTAGATGAACAAGTAGCTACACAATGCTCCTTGAGCTGTTCGGTGGGAGGGGGAAGAAGGGCACGGCTGGCTTGCTTCTCCTCCTTGTGTGTGTCTAAATCAAGCTGAGGGTCGAACCCTTTGCACGGGTGCCCTGGGGGTTTATATAGGCCTACCCCCCGGGGGTACAATGGTAATCTGACTGGGCGCGGGGCCCAGCCGTCTGTGACCGTGCTCGCCGGCTTCTGCGCCGACTGCTGGGGCCCGCCGGCTGGTGGGTCCCGCCGGCTACCAACTCCTTGGCAACAGGCAGGCCCCACTGCCAAGGGTCTTGTCAATGGCTGGTTACTGTTGCCTCATCCTGATGACGAGGGCTTCGTCGAGGTAAGCGTGGCTACAGTGCCGCCGTCCGGCGGGCGATTACTGTAGCCTTACCGCGTCTTGTCTCCTTAATGGGGCGTCTTCTTCGAGGGGGGAAGCAAGCCGGCTGCGGGGAGCCGGCCCCATCTCGGGCCGACTGGGGGAGGCCAGGCCGCCTTCGGGTGTCTCTCTGCCCGAAGGGGCCCACCGCCCGTGGGCCGTACTGGTAGCCCGTCGTGGATGACATCAGGGTCAATCATGGCAACAGTGCCGCGCTGGATGGGTCATGGCCACTCCGTACGGCACACTATGCCAAGCGTGCTCTGGGATTCGGGGGTGGCAGGCTTTACTGTAGCCACGCCCCGTCTCATCGCCGCTAGGTGGACGCAAACTTTGAGGGTACGGTCTCGACCGCTTTATGGGAGCCGGCTTCTTGGAGTCGGCCTCCTCATGGCCGGCTTCTTGGAGTCGGCATCTTGGAGCCGGCTTCTTCGAGTCGGCCTCCCATGGTTTTCTTCATGAGGGGTAAAGTCGGGCCGCCTTCTTCGAGCTGGCCTGGGTGACAGCCAGCAAGGGGAAGGCGGCCCCACGTCTTAGACTCCTGAGAGCCGGACGGGCTCGTAATTTTTTCAGAAGGACCAGGGGAAGCCGGCTAGGCTACCCATGGCTATTTACTCTGACAGTAGTCCCCGAAGCTGATCGAGCTTCGAGGCGGACAGAGGGATGAGAAGCTTGGTCAGCTTCCTATCCTGAAGAGCCGGCTTGCTTGTGCACGCCGACTTCAGAGAGCTCCGGTTCTCGTAGGCGGGAACGCGGACCACGTGGCGAGGAAATCCTGCCAACGCACGCGCGTGACGGGACGTCGCCGCAGGCCTGGGCCCGCCACTCGCAGGCCTCGGTCCGAGCACGGATCTTCCGTGGCCCACATGGGCTGCTCGCCTTCCCGCGGCGGTTTTATTCCGCCATCATGGCACAGTAATCGCGGGACGTGGGGGAGTGGGCATGATCAATCCCCACGCTTTCCCACGCCGCGCCTCCTCGGTTCCGCCACGCGAGCCTATAAGTAGGGGGAGGAGGGGGAGCGACAGAGGTTCGCACGCTCTCTCTCGCTCCGCCCCTTCTCGTCCTCCTCTCTTCCTCTCGTTGCCGCCGCAACCTCCCATCTCAGCGCCGCCGCGCCGCCACATCGTCTTGCTCCCATGGCGCTGTCGAGCTCATGGGACGGCTCCAACGTCCATGAGGACCATGTTGAGTTCCTCCGCCAGACTCGGTGCCTGCCCGACGCCAACCTCGTGAGGGTCCGCCTGGCGCCGGAGACGGAGATCTCGACGGCACCGGAGGAGGGAGAGCGGGTCGTATTCCGCTCGCACTTCCTACGCGGCTTCGGCCTTCCGGCGAGCGGATTTCTACGCTCCTTCCTTGAGTTCTACAACCTTCAGCAGCATCACCTCACGCCCAATGCGGTGATGCTGCTGTCGGCCTTCGTCTCCCTCTGTGAAGGCTTCTTGGGCTGCTCCCTACGTTGGAGCTCTGGGGGGAGTTCTTCCAGAGCAAACTCGGCACCGTCGTCGCCGGCGTGCCCGCCCCCTGCGGGGCCTTCATCGCCATGAGGAGGGCGGGCGAGAACAACCCGTTCCCGCCCATCCCCCTGATCCAGTCGGTGAAGATCTGGCAGAAGTCATACTTCTACGTGAGGAACGTCGCCGAGCAAGGAGACCACGTCAACCTGCCGGCTTACGTAGCCGGCCCGCCGGCTGGGAGGCAGCCCTCATGGAGTTTCTGGTCCCGGTCACTGTCTCAGGCCAGGAATGCTGCCGTCTCCCAGCTTCGGGTGATGATCCAGTCGGAAGGTCTGAGCGGGGCCGACTTGGTGGCCGCCTTCGTGGAGCGCCGGATATCTCCTCTCCAAAGCCGGCCCCACATGATGTGCCAGATGAGCGGCCGGTTCGACCCATGCCGGCTGAGCACCAGGGAGATGCCTCATGCGGAGGTATCGTACATGGTAAACTACATCTCCAATTGCAAGCTCGCCGAGGACTGGTGATACGGCAAGGCACCGTACTCTCGCGCCAACCCTCCGCTCGTGGTAAGTTTTCCTTTTCTTCTTGTTGGTGGCCGGCTTCACGATGGCCGGCTTCTGATCAGTCGGTTCTTCTTAGCAGAACCCTCTTCTCCCGCCGACGACCGGGGCAGCGGGGATAGAACGCCAGTACGCCCCCGACCGCACGGCGGACGACGTCGACGATCCGGACTTGGGGGCGGCCGCCATGGAAGATGCCGTCATGGGGGACGACGCCGAGCCTGGGGGCACAAGGCTCACTGCCAGCTTCGAGGACTGGCCGGATGATTTCGAAGCCGAAGTCGCCCCGCGTCGCCAGCCGGTGGCCGACCATCAGGGCGCGGGCTCGTCCATCGCGCCGGCTGCCGGCGGCGGTGCACAGAAGCGCCGGGCCGCTTCAGGCCTCTTCGGCAGTCGGCCGAAGAAGTCCAAAGCCTCCACGACGGCGACCAAGCGAGACAAGGCGGCTGCGAAAGCGGCCCGCTTCAGAAAGGCGGTGAAGCAGCCTCAAGCGGTCTCAGCGTAAGTCGTCAATTGCCTTGTCGCATGCTCTACATCATTCTCCTCTTGTTCGAGCATTCTTCTTAATTTCTTCCGCTTGCTGGGCAGGGCACCGCTTTCCCTTGAGCGTGTTCCGGGCGGTTCCGTAGTTGGGCCGACTGGAGGTTCTTCAAGCTCCCGCCGCGTGGACCGCCGCGCCGACCTCAGGGAGGCCACAGAGCGGAACGCACATGAAGCGCGGGAGGAGCGCGATGCGGCAGAGAAAGCGGCCGCCCAGGCGGCGAGGGAGCAGGCTGACGTGGCAGCCAAGGCCCAGACGGAGGCGGCGGCCGCGGAGACGGAGGCGGAGGGTTCGTGCAGCCAGCCTCCGCTGCTCGCCATTCCCCTCCGAGCCGTGGCCCCCGACACCCCATTGCCCTTGGCGGAGGAGATCGTCCAAGACCCGCCGCTGATGGAAAGGGGGGAGGACCCCGTGGCCTTTGCGAGGAAAGCGCCGCCAGCAGCGCCAACCGGAGCGGGCCAAGGCAGCCAATCGTCAGCGGCGCCAGAGGGGCCGAGCGGAGGTGAGCCGGAGAACAGAGCCGGCCTCGAGGTGCAGCCGGCGACGGGCCGGTGCGCAGGGGGAGGTGCCGCTCTGCCGGAGTTGCGCCGAGTCGCGGGCGCAGGCCAGTCGGCGGAAGATCTGGAGGCGGCCAACACTGCCATGTCCGAGTGGACTCCCAGCGGGGGGACTAGCAAGCTGAATGTGGCGGCTCAAGCGGTCCGGAGCCGGCTGCAAGCTCAGGCCGCCCTGCTGCAACAGTTCACCCAGGAGTTCTTGTCGACGCGAGCCACCATCCGGGTGAGTCCTTCATTCTTGGATGCTTTGCTCTCTTAATTTCTTCCGTGGGGGCGCGTCAGCGCACCCACTAGGTGTAGTCCCCGAGATTCGGGCCGACTGCTGCGCAGTCGGGTCGGATCTTTCTTGACGGCTACCTTATTTTTGTCTCTTTTCTGAACTTCCAGGAATATCACAACCTCCGTGCTGCCGCCTTCAACTCCCAGGCTCGAGAGTTGAGCCGGAGGATCGACGACCTGGCCGACAGCCGAAGTAAGTACTCGATCTTGTCTGTCTCCTGTGGGGGCGCGTCAGCGCAACCACTGGGTGCAGTCCCCGAGATTCGGGCCGACTACTGAGCAGTCGGGTCGGATCTTTCTTGACGACTCTTTTCTTACTGGTTTTTCTTTTTCTTTGTCTTCAGGGGCCAACGCCGACTTGAGGAAGGAGCTCGGTGAGGTGAAGGCCGCCCTTCATACCAAGGATGCCGAGTACCCTGCCTTGGTCCAGGAGCGTGATCGCCTGGCCAAGAAGCTGGCCGACCAGGAGAAGAGCCACAAGGCGGCCCTGCAGGCGGCGCAGGATAGCGAAGCCGCCCTGAAGGCAGAGTATGAGACCGAGGCGGCGAGCTGGGCTGAGACCCGACGAGCCCTGGATGAAGGCTTCGGCCGGATCGAGGATTTGATCGACGGTAAGCTGCCTTCCTCGCCCCTCTCCTGCCCCTTGCCGCCTGGGTTTTTGGCTTAACTTGAGCTGCTGCTTGTTTTTTGGTGCAGACTACTTCCCCGGCTATTCCGCCTTCGCCGCCCAAAGCATTGAGGCCCATCGTGAGGCGCGCCGTCAGGCGGGGGCCAACATCGCGCCGGATGTGACTCGGACGCTTGAGGAGCAGCTCTTGGCTGTCCAGGCGCGGTTGCAGCCGGCTCATCGGATGCTTCGCCGGCTCCAACATGCCGGGGCGCAGGTGTTGGCCGCCCTCTGGTCCGGTGAGACGATCCCCCGCACCCCAAGCCGAACTGCCGACTGGCTAGAGGTCGCAGTCGGTCGCTTTGAGGCTTGGAAGGCGTCGGCGGCCCGCGTCGGAGCCGGGCGGGCGTTGGAGTTCGTTCGGGCTTGGTACCCAGGGCTGAGCCTGGACCAGCTGCGCACTTGGCGGATGGAGGCCGACGCGGAGCTGGAGGAGGTGAGGCCGGCTATCGCCCAGCGAGCTTCGACGATCACCGAGTGCACCGACATCAGTGTTTTCGCACCCGAAATCAATGATGACGGTGTTGCTCAGCCGGAGGAGTGGTTCGGGCTGAACCCGGTGGTGGGCGAGGACTCGGCGGAGGAGATTGCCTCCAGCGACGAGGGCAAGGATGACGAAGAGGAGGACGGCAAGGACGTCGAGCCGGCTGGTGGAACAACCGGCCGACCTCAGGCCGACCGTGCCTCCAACAACGAGGCGCGTGGAAGCGCGCCCTCTACGGGAGGCGGTGACCAAGCCGAAGTTCGCCAGCCGGCCGCTCCTTCAGCCGGCACGACCATCTCCGCCAACCAGTCCGGCTCGTCGGTCGCTCCGCCAGCTTGACCTGCCATCTTTATCTTTCCTGCTTGTTGTCTTTTGAACAATCTTCATTAAGTTTTCGCAGTTCCACCCACTGGGGTGTATCCAAACTATGTTGAATGCTGGCCTCTCGGAGGTCTTTTATGTAAATATTGTTATGTGCATGTTTGGTTTCCATTCGCGTATGCTTTTTATCCTTAGGCCTTTTCCTATGCCGCCTTCCCTCTTTGGGGAGGCAAGTACTTGAGCTTTCTTGGATTGAAGTGAAGTGAATGGAAACCGGCCGGCCGGCTACTCTGGTAGCTAGTCGGCGGTGGGAGAAAAAACCGGCTTTTATTATATTAGTCCGTTAGTCCCTCGCCGTTTTTCGTGTGGGCGCCCGTTCCTGCCTCTAACTCTTGCCAGCCGGACAGCCGGTTCTTCGAACTGCGACTTTTGGCAAGAGAAGGCTTGGGAGCCGGCACACTACTTGTCTGACTGCGGGTAGGACTTCTAATATAACTCCAGTCGGCCAGTCCCCGAGCCGACTAGTCGAACCCGGTGCCGGACGGAACAAGTAAATGAAATGACAAGGTCATAAGCATGATACTTTTCATTCATAAATAAGGGATGGCAGTCCCCGAGCCCTCCTCGGGGGCCTATTGTCTCGTACTTAATACAAAAGTTAGCGTGATACATACTGCGTTTCAACTGTAAAATCTTCGAAGGAGGTTGGCGTTCCATGGTCGTTCCGACTCCTTGCCGGAGTCATCTCTCTTGCGTGCCTTCGGCTTCTGTGCGTCGATCAGGTAGTAGGAGTCGTTGCCTAGAGCTCTGCTGATGACGAAGGGGCCTTCCCAAGGGGCCGAGAGTTTGTGCTGGCCAGCTGTTTGCTGGATCAGCTGGAGCACAAGATCGCCCTCTTGGAAAGATCTTGTCCTGACCTTCCGGCTGTGGTACCGGCGCAAACCCTGCTGGTAGATGGCAGACCGGCTGAGAGCTAACAGCCGGCTTTCTTCCAGCAGGTCGACGCCGTCTTCTTGTGCTTCCTTGGCCTCCGCTTCCATGTACATGGTTACTCGAGGCGAGTCGAACTCGATGTCAGTTGGGATGACCGCCTCGGCACCATACACAAGGAAGAAAGGGGTGAAGCCGGTTGACTTGTTTGGGGCAGTGCGCAGACTCAGGACAGCCGGCAGCTCATCGAGCCAACAGCCGGCTGAACGCTCCAGAGGTACGACCAGTCGGGGCTTGATGCCGGAGAGGATGAGGCCGTTGGCTCGCTCGACCTGGCCGTTTGGCTGCGGGTGGGCGACGGACGCTAAGTCCAGCCGAATACCTTGGGCTGCACAGAAACGTGCCAAGGCTCCTTTGGCAAAATTCGTGCCATTGTCGGTGATGATGCTGTGTGGCACGCCGTACCGAGTTGTTATGTCTGCGATGAATGTTACAGCAGTCGGCCCATTCAGCTTCTTGATCGGCTTTGCCTCAATCCACTTGGTGAATTTGTCCACGGCGACGAGCAAATGCGTCATGCCGCCGCGCGCCGTCTTGAATGGGCCCACCATGTCCAGTCCCCAAACGGCAAAGGGCCAGGTGAGGGGAATGGTCTTGAGTGCCGAAGCCGGCATGTGTTGCTTGGAGCTGAAAAGTTGGCACCCTTTGCAATGTTTAACTAATTCTTTGGCGTCATCCAAAGCAGTCGGCTAGAAGAAACCATGGCGGAAGGCTTTGGCGACAAGTGATCTTGAGGCCGCATGGTGGCCGCATTCTCCTTGGTGAATGTCTTTGAGGATTGCAATGCCCTTCTCTTGCTCGACGCACCGTTGGAGGATTCCAGTGACACTGCGCTTGACTAGTTCTCTGTTGACGATTGTGTATGCTCCGGCTCGACGTTGGACTTGTCTTGCCTCTGCTTCGTCAGCCGGTAGATCTTGGTTTACTAGGAAGTTGAGGATGGACTGAGCCCATGATCTAGCCGCGACTTCTCCTACTGCCAAAGTGGCTACCGCCACCAGGGTGGGCGGGCTGGGTGGTGAGATGCTGGAGTCGGTCGTCGGCTGTTGTGCTGGTGCAGTCCCCGGCCCGGCTATCGCAGTCCCCGAGCCGGGTGTGGCAGTCCCCGAGCCGGTTGTCGAAGTCCCCGGGCCGGCTGCGGGAGTCTCGGGGTCGCCTGCTAGGTTCTTCAAGCCGGACCCGGCCACATCAGGGTCAGGCGGTACGAAGATGGAGTCGGACTGGAGACGGCTTGAGGAGGCGTTGTAGAGCGACGCCGGTTGGAATTGCTTGCCGAGTGGAGCCTATTCGAGCCAGGGCATCGGCTGGCTCGTTGTCGGCTCGCGGTACGTGGAGGAACTCGCATCCTTCAAAGTATCCGCTGAGTTGTTGAACCAGGAAGCGGTAGCTCACCATGTTTGCGTCCTTGGCATCCCAGTCGCCGGATGATTGCTGGACCACCAAGTCCGAGTCTCCATAGCATAGGATCCGGCGAATGCCGAGTTCTTTGGCAAGCCGGAGCCCGTGTATGAGCGCCTCGTACTCGGCCACGTTGTTGGAGGCGGCAAAGTGAATTTGCAGCGTGTATCTGAGCTTGTCACCCTTGGGAGAGGTAAGGACGATGCCGGCTCCCAAGCCGGTGCGCATCTTGGACCCGTTCAAAGTGCATGCGCCAATGGGTGGAGTTAGGAGCCGGCGGCAGGTACTGGGTCTCGGCCCAGTCAACGAGGAAGTCGGCCAGTGCTTGGGACTTGATGGCGGTGCGGAGCTGGTAGAAGATCGTGTAAGGGGCCAGCTCGATGGCCCATTTTGCCACCCAGCCGGATGCGTCCCGGCTGCCTATGATCTCGGCCAGCGGGGCGGTGCATACGACCGTGACGGGGTGCTCTTGAAAGTAGGGCTTCAGCTTCTTGGCGGTGAATTACACGCCGTAACACATCTTCTGGTAGTGCGGGTAGTTCTGCTTTGAAGTGGACAGCACCTCGCTCAAATAATACACCGGCCTCTGGACCGGCTGGGCTCGGCCTTCTTCTGGGAGTTGGACTACGATGACGGTGCTGACCACCCGGCTGGTTGCGGCAATGTAAAGGAGCATGGGCTCTTTCTCAGTCGGCGCCGCCAGGATGGGCGGCGTGGCCAGCATCTTCTTCAGCTCGTGAAAAGCTTGGTCGGCCTGGTCGTTCCACTCGAAGTGAGTGTTCTTCTTCATGAGGCGGTAGAGGGGGAGAGCCTTCTCTCCGAGCCGGCTGATGAAGCGGTTCAAGGAGTCCAAGCATTCGGTGAACTTTTGGATGTCTCGAAGCTTGGTGGGGATCACCATTCTCTCGATGGCCTTGATCTTCACCGGGTTGCATTCGATGCCGCGTTCGGAGACCAGGAAGCCTAGGAGCTGGCCGACTGGCACTCCGAACACGCATTTCTCGGGGTTGAGCTTGATTTGGAACCGGCGTAGGTTCTCAAACGTTTCCTTGAGGTCTCCCAGCAGAGTGTCGCGCTTCTCCGTCTTCACCACAATGTCGTCCACGTAGACGTGAGCGTTCCTGCCGAGTTGCTTGAGGAGGCACTTCTGCATGCAACGCTGAAAAGTGGCACCGGCATTTCTTAAGCCGAATGTCATAGTCAGGTAGCAGAAGGCTCCAAATGGCGTGATGAAGGCGGTCTTCAGGCGGTCGTCCGGATCTAGCTTTATCTGGTGATATCCTGAGTAAGCATCCAAGAAACTCAACAGCTCGCATCCGGCCGTGGAGTCTATGACTTGGTCAATCCTTGGCAGGGCAAAGGGATCTTTGGGGCAAGCCTTGTTGAGGCTCGTGTAGTCTATACACATGCGCCACTTGTTATTCTTCTTTAGCATAAGGACCGGGTTGGCGAGCCATTTTGGAAAGAAAACTTCCATAATGAAGCCGGCTGCCAGAAGCCGGGCTATTTCCTCTCCCACAATCCTGCGTTTCTCCTCCGACAGTCGGTGAAGGGGTTGTTTGACTGGCTTTGCGTCTTCTCGGACGTGTAGTTTGTGCTTGGCGAATTTCCTCGGAACACCCGGCATGTCCTTGGGGGACCATGCAAAGATGTCTCGATTCTCACGGAGGAAATCGGCGAGCTCGCCTTCCTATTTGCTGTTCAGGTTTGCCCTGATGACGGCAAACCTCTCCGGATGCTCGGGGTCAAGAGGTATCTTCTTCGTCTCCTTGGCCGGCTGGAAGGATCCTTGAGCGTCGTGCTCCTTGGGGTCGGGGGACACGGCCGACTGCTTGCCGGCTATGGCAACGACTCGGTCCAACAACTTCTTTTCCGCGGCAATCACAAGGGACTCGGCCAGCCGGCTGCTGGCTGCCGCGCACTCAGAGGACTTCTTGTAATCGCCGGCTACAGTGATGACGCCTTTGGTGCTTGGTATCTTCATCTTGAGGTATGCATAGTGGGGAACTGCCATGAATTTGGCCAAGGCAGGTCGGCCAAGCAATGCATGGTAAGGGCTCTCCAGGTCCACCACTTCAAACCAGATCGCTTCTCGGCGGAAATGCTCCTTGTCCCCAAAAAGTACATCGATCTTGATCTTGCCAATGGGGGCGCAGGACAGGCCGGGTACGATGCCATGGAACACTGTTCGAGTTGGCATGAGCTGCTTCGTCTTGACATTTAGCTTCTCCAGGGTATCACGGTACAGGATGTTGATGCTGCTCCCGCCGTCTATCAGCACGCGGGAGAAGCGGGCAACGCGTCTGCCCGTTGTGAGGGTGGCTTCCAGGACCAGCGCATAAGAGCCGGGAGACGGCATCACCTCTGGATGGTCGGCCCGGCTCCAGCTGATGGGCTTTTCTGACCAATGTATGTGTCTGGCGGGATCGGCAGCGACCATGCTAACTTCCTGGTGCTCTCGGCATTTGCTGCGCCGGTCTTCGGGCTGGCTTGTAAAGATGATGTAGGTTGCTTGCTCGTCAGGGAACTCGTCATGCACGGCTCCGACCGTGGGCCGAGCTGCCGAAGACGGCGGAGGCGGAGGCGGCGCGCCAGCAGGCGGAGGCGGCGCGAGCCCCTCGCCTTTGGAGATTCGGGTGAGCCAATGGCAATTCCGGGTTGTGTGGTTCGACGTCTTCGCGGCGCTGTGGAACTTGCACGGGGTGTCGAGAGTTTGCTCGTAGGAGAAAGCCGGCTGCCAAGCCGGCCGGCCGCCCTTGGGTTTCTTGGGCGCGGGCCGCCCTTCAGGCGGCACGCCTTCAACTGTGGCCACCTGCCGACTGGCGGGAGGCGGCGCGGGGCCCTTGCGCTTGTGGTCGTTCGAGTGGGGGCATCGGCCGGAATCCCCAGCCGACGTCTTGGGCGCCGGGTTGAGTACCTTTCCGGACGCGTCTACCCGAAGCTCGGTCTTCATTGAGGAGTCGGCGGTCGCATATTTGTCCGCTATGTCCAGAAGCTCTCGAGGGTAGCCGGCTCGTCGCAGAGAAGCTTGTGCTTGAGGAGGGTACCTTCTCGGCACCCGGCTGTGAAGTACTCGATGGCTTGCACCTCGTGCACCCCCTCGCAAGAATTGCGGAGCTCGGCCCAACGCGTGAGGTAGTCGCGAGTGGACTCGGCCGGGCCCTGTACGCACAGGGAGAGCTGCCTGGGCTTGGGGGCCCGCTTGTAGGTGCTGGTGAAGTTGCAGATGAAAGCTTCGGTGAAATCTAGCCAGCTGTTGATGCTGAGAGGCTTGAGGCTGTTGAGCCAGGTCCGCGCCGTGCCTTGCAGCATGAGGGGCACGTACTTCACGGCAACGCGCCGGTTGCCGTTAGCTATGCTGACCGCCGTGGAGTGGTCGATCAACCAATCTTCTGGCTTCATGGAGCCGTTGTACTTGGGCGTGTCTCTTGGGAGCGAGAACCCTTTGGGGAAAGGCTCGTCGCGGATGCGGGGGCCGAAACAAGGCGGGCCGACATCGTCTTCTTCTTCCAGCACCAGGGATCGCGCCAGGCGGTCGATCCGATGGCGGGCGTCGTTCTCGCCGACTCCTTTGCGGCGACCTAGTTGGCCGCTGAGAGTCGGGTGTGCCACTGGCGGCGGGGTGGGATATCTCTCTCCACGGGGTCGAGGCGGAGGCGGGTTGCCCCGCCATTCCATGGCTCGGGGATGGCCGTCCGCGTCTCGCTCGATGGAGATTCGGGTCTGGCTTCGGCTGGCAGCCGGCTCTTTCTCGCGCCGCGCGCGGGTGTTGCTCGTAGCCGGCGTCCGGGACGTCGCACCGTGATCTCGGCGCGGGGGAGGGCTTCCTGCGCGGGCGTCTACTTCATGTTGCTGCGCGGCTGCGTCAATCAGTTGCTGGATGCGCCGGGTCATGTGGGGGAGGTCTTCGGCCTCCAAGCCATCCAACTCGTCTATGGCCGCCTGGGCGGCACGCAAGTTCTCGAGCGGAGTGGCATAGACCGGGCGGTCGACTCCTAGCATGTCGGCGATGACGGCGCCGCGCTGCTTGACAAGGCCGGCCCGGCTTGGCCCGCCCGGGGCCGGCGTGCCGAAGGCGGCGAGGTCAGCTTCGCGCTGATAGGCCTCAGTGAGGCGTCTCACGGAGGCCAGCCTCCGGCCCTCTGCGAGGAGAGCGAGGCGGCGTGCCTCCAGTGCTTCGTCGTCGGCATTGGCCGGGAGGGGGGCGGACAAGTCGTGGGCGCTCTCGTTGGCCGGGTCGCCGTGGCCAACAACCATCACTTCGGTGGTGACAGCATCGCAGCCGTCGGCTCGAGGAAGCGGGTCGTTGTAGATCGTGACGTTGGTGGGGAAGGTGTCGTAGGAGGCCGTGTCGGAGTCGACAGGCATAGGGTCGGTGGAGCCAACCGACTCCAGGTCCGCAGCGGGCTCGCTGGAGTCATGGAGCTGACCGAGAAGGTTGGCGAGGTGGTCGGTGCCCGCATCTGAGGCGAGCTCGTCGGAGATGAGGGTTTCGTCGAGGAGATCGGCGAGGCTGCTCGCCGCGCAGATGCTGGTGACGCCTTGCAGCGCGTCGTGGCAAGCGCCATCGGGCGTGCCGGGCTGGCTACGCTCGCTGGGGAGGAAGAGGGTTCCCGTCCAGAACAGGTCTCCGGACGACGGTGCACCTGGCCCCATGGTGGGTGCCAAATGTCGGGTGGTAGGTGCGACATATGCCAACGGGTGGCTTATCATTGTGGGAGCCAGTAAGACGTCGCCGGTGCGTGGAAACGGGAGGAGGCGAAGACATGCACGCCGGCGAATCTTACCCAGCTTCGGGGCTCTCCGTGGAGATAACACCCCTACTGCTGCTCTGCGGGGTCCCCGCATAATCACTAGATGAACAAGTAGCTACACAATGCTCCTTGAGCTGTTCGGTGGGAGGGGGAAGAAGGGCACGGCTGGCTTGCTTCTCCTCCTTTTGTGTGTCTAAATCTAGCTGAGGGTCGAACCCTTTGCAGGGGTGCCCCGGGGGGTTTATATAGGCCTACCCCCCGGGGGTACAATGGTAATCCGACTGAGCGCGGGGCCCAGCCGTCTGTGACCGCGCTCGCCGGCTTCTGCGCCGACTGCTGGGGCCTGTCAGCTACCAACTCCTTGGCAACAGGCAGGCCCCACTGCCAAGGGTCTTGTCGATGGCTGGTTACTGTTGCCTCATCCTGATGACGAGGGCTTCGTCGAGGTAAGCGTGGCTACAGTGCCGCCGTCCGGCGGGCGATTACCGTAGCCTTACCGCGTCTTGTCTCCTTAATGGGGCGTCTTCCTCGAGGGGGGAAGCGAGCTGGCTGCGGGGAGCCGGCCCTGTCTCGGGCCGACTGGGGGAGGCCAGGCCGCCTTCGGGTGTCTCTTTGCCCGAAGGGGCCCACCGCCCGTGGGCCGTACTGGTAGCCCGTCGTGGATGACATCAGGGTCAATCATGGCAACAGTGCCGCGCCAGACGGGTCATGGCCACTCCGTACGGCGCACTGTGCCAGGCGTGCTCCGGGATTCGGGGGTGGCAGGCTTTACCGTAGCCACGCCCCGTCTCATCGCCGCTAGGTGGATGCAAACTTTGAGGGTACGGTCTCGACCGCTTTATGGGAGCCGGCTTCTTGGAGTCGGCCTCCTCATGGCCGGCTTCTTGGAGTCGGCATCTTGGAGCCGGCTTCTTCGAGTCGGCCTCCCATGGTTTTCTTCATGAGGGGTAAAGTCGGGCCGCCTTCTTCGAGCTGGCCTGGGTGACAGCCAGCAAGGGGAAGGCGGCCCCACGTCTTAGACTCCTGAGAGCCGGATGGGCTCATAATTTTTTCAGAAGGGCCACGGGAAGCCGGCTAGGCTACCCATGGCTATTTACTCCGACAAATATGTTATTAAGTAATTCTTCATCTTGTCCAACAGTTCGTTCCCTAAAAACACAACTAGCACAACTATCTAGGAAATCCCTAGATGTTGGGGAACGTTGCAGAAAACAAAAATTTTCCTACTCGTTTCACCAAGATCATCTAGGAGTTCATCTAGCAACGAGTGATCAGATGCATCTACATACCTTTGTAGATCGCGCACGGAAGCGTTCAAAAGAACGGTGATGATGTAGTCGTACTCGACGTGATCCAAATCACCGATGACCAGCGCCGAACGGACGGCACCTCCGCGTTCAACATACGTACGGAACAGCCACGTCTCCTCTTCTTGATCCAGCAAGGGAGGGAGGAGAGGTTGAGGGAGATGGCACCAGCAGCAGCACGACGGCGTGGTGTTGATGGAGCTGCAGTACTCCGGCAGAGCTTCACTAAGCACTATGGAGGTGGAGGAGGTGTTGAGGAGGGAGAAGGAGGCAACCAAAGGCCAGGGCGTTCAGGTATGAAGTCCCTCCTCTCCCCCACTATATATAGGGGTGCCAAGGGGGGTGGCCGGCCCTAGGAGATCCAATCTCCTAGGGGGTGCGGCGGCCAAGGGGGGTTTTCCCTCCCCCCAAGGCACCTAGGAGGTGCCTTACCCTCCTAGGACTCTTGCCCCCTTAAACCCTAGGCGCATGGGCCTATGTGGGGCTGGTGCCCTTGGCCCATTAGGCCAAGGCGCACCCCCTTACAGCCCATGTGGCCCCCCGGGGCAGGTGGACCCACCCGGTGGACCCCCGGGACCCTTCCGGTGGTCCCGGTACAATACCGATAACCCCGAAACTTGTCCCGATGTCCGAAACAGGACTTCCCATATATAAATCTTTACCTCCGGACCATTCCGGAACTCCTCGTGACGTCCGGGATCTCATCCAGGACTCCGAACAACATTCGGGTTACTGCATATACATATCCCTACAACCCTAGCGTAACCGAACCTTAAGTGTGTAGACCCTACGGGTTCGGGAGACAAGCAGACATGACCGAGACGACTCTTCGGTCAATAACCAACAGCGGGATCTGGATACCCATGTTGGCTCCCACATGCTCCACGATGATCTCATCGGATGAACCACGATGTCGAGGATTCAATCAACCCCGTACGCTATTCCCTTTGTCTATCGATATGTTACTTGCGCGAGATTCGATCGTCGGTATCCCAATACCTCGTTCAATCTCGTTACCGGCAAGTCACTTTACTCGTACCATAATGCATGATCCCGTGACCAGACACTTGGTCACTCTGAGCTCATTATGATGATGCATTACCGAGTGGGCCCAGTGATACCTCTCCGTCATACGGAGTGACAAATCCCAGTCTTGATCCATGTCACCCAACAGACACTTTCGGAGATACCCGCAGTCTACCTTTATAGTCACCCAGTTACGTTGTGACGTTTGGCATACCCAAAGCACTCCTACAGTATCCGGGAGTTACACGATCTCATGGTCTAAGGAAAAGATACTTGACATTAGAAAACTCTAGCAAACGAACTATACGATCTTGTGCTATGTTTAGGATTGGGTCTTGTCCATCACATCATTTTCCTAATGATGTGATCTCGTTATCAATGACATCCAGTGTCCATAGTCAGGAAATCATGACTATCTGTTGATCAACGAGCTAGTCAACTAGAGGCTCACTAGGGACATGTTGATGTCTGTTATTCACACATGTATTACGATTTCCAGATAACACAATTATAGCATGAATAAAGACAATTATCATGAACAAGGAAATATAATAATAATGCTTTTATTATTGCCTCTAGGGCATATTTCCAACAGTCTCCCACTTGCACTAGAGTCAGTAATCTAGTTACATTGTGATGAATCGAACACCCATGGAATTCTGGTGTTGATCATGTTTTGCTCTAGGGAGAGGTTTAGTCAACGGATCTGCTACATTCAGGTCCGTATGTACTTTACAAATCTCTATGTCTCCATCTTGAACATTTTCACGAATGGAGTTGAAGCGACGCTTGATGTGCCTTGTCTTCTTGTGAAACCTGGGCTCCTTGGCAAGTGCAATAGCTCCAGTGTTGTCACAGAAGAGCTTGATCGGCCCCGACGCATTGGGTATGACTCCTAGGTCGGTGATGAACTCCTTCACCCATATTGCTTCATGTGCTGCCTCCGAGGCTGCCATGTACTCCGCTTCACATGTAGATCCCGCCACGACGCTTTGCTTGCAACTGCACCAGCTCACTGCCCCACCATTCAAAATATACACGTATCCGATTTGTGACTTAGAGTCATCCAGATCTGTGTCGAAGCTAGCGTCGACGTAACCCTTTACGACGAGCTCTTCGTCACCTCCATAAACGAGAAACATTTCCTTAGTCCTTTTCAGGTACTTCAGGATATTCTTGACCGCTGTCCAGTGTTCCTTGCCAGGATTACTTTGGTACCTTCCTACCAAACTGACGGCAAGGTTAACATCAGGTCTGGTACACAGCATGGCATACATAATAGAACCTATGGCTGAGGCATAGGGGATGACGCTCATCTCTTCTATATCTTCTGCCGTGGTCGGACACTGAGCTGAGCTCAATTTCACACCTTGTAACACAGGCAAGAACCCTTTCTTGGATTGATCCATATTGAACTTCTTCAATATCTTATCAAGGTATGTGCTTTGTGAAAGACCTATGAGGCGTCTTGATCTATCTCTATAGATTTTGATGCCTAATATATAAGCAGCTTCTCCAAGGTCCTTCATTGAAAAACTTTTATTCAAGTAGGCCTTGATGCTGTCCAAGAGTTCTATATCATTTCCCATCAAGAGTATGTCATCTACATATAATATGAGAAATGCTACAGAGCTCCCACTCACTTTCTTGTAAACGCAGGCTTCTCCATAAGTCTGTGTAAACCCAAACGCTTTGATCATCTCATCGAAGCGAATGTTCCAACTCCGAGATGCTTGCACCAGCCCATAAATCGAGCGTTGGAGCTTGCACACTTTGTCAGCATTCTTAGGATCGACAAAACCTTCCGGCTGCATCATATACAATTCTTCCTTAAGGAAACCATTAAGGAATGCCGTTTTGACGTCCATTTGCCATATTTCGTAATCATAGAATGCGGCAATTGCTAACATGATTCGGACGGACTTCAGCTTCGCTACCGGTGAGAAAGTCTCATCGTAGTCAACCCCTTGAACTTGTCGATAACCCTTAGCGACAAGCCGAGCTTTATAGATGGTCACATTACCATCCGCGTCTGTCTTCTTCTTAAAGATCCATTTATTTTCTATGGCTCGCCGTTCAACGGGCAAGTCAGTCAAAGTCCATACTTCGTTCTCATACATGGATCCTATCTCGGATTTCATGGCTTCTAGCCATTTGTCGGAATCTGGTCCCGCCATCGCTTCTTCATAGTTCAAAGGTTCACCGTTGTCTAACAACATGATTTCCAAGACAGGGTTGCCGTACCACTCTGGTGCGGAACGTGTCCTTGTGGACCTTCGAATTTCAGTAGGAGCTTGATCAGAAGTATCTTGATCATTATCATTAACTTCCTCTCTAGTCGGTGCTGGCACCTCAGGAACATTTTCTTGAGTTGCGCCATTTTCCGGTTCAAGAGGCAATACTTCATCAAGCTCTACTTTCCTCCCACTTACTTCTTTCGAGAGAAACTCTTTCTCCAGAAAGGACCCATTCTTGGCAACAAAGATCTTGCCTTCGGATCTGAGGTAGAAGGTGTACCCAATAGTTTCTTTTGGGTACCCTATGAAGACGCATTTTTCCGATTTGGGTTCGAGCTTTTCAGGTTGAAGTTTCTTGACATAAGCATCGCATCCCCAAACTTTTAGAAACGACAGCTTAGGTTTCTTCCCAAACCATAATTCATACGGTGTCGTCTCAACGGATTTCGACGGAGCCCTATTTAACGTGAATGCGGCAGTCTCTAAAGCATAGCCCCTAAAAGAAAGCGGTAAATCGGTAAGAGACATCATAGATCGCACCATATCTAACAGAGTGCGATTACGACATTCGGACACACCATTACGCTGAGGTGTTCTAGGCGGCGTGAGTTGTGAAACTATTCCACATTTTCTTAAGTGTGTGCCAAACTCGTGACTCAAGTATTCTCCTCCACGATCTGATCGCAGAAACTTGATTTTGCTGTCACGTTGATTTTCAACCTCACTCTGAAATTCCTTGAACTTTTCAAAGGTTTCAGACTTGTGTTTCATTAAGTAGATATACCCATACCTACTTAAATCATCAGTGAGGGTGAGAACATAACGATAGCCACCGCGAGCCTCAACACTCATTGGACCGCACACATCGGTATGTATGATTTCCAATAAGTCGGTTGCTCGCTCCATTGTTCCTGAGAACGGAGTCTTGGTCATTTTACCCATAAGGCATGGTTCGCACGTGTCAAATGATTCATAATCAAGAGACTCTAAAAGTCCATCAGCATGGAGCTTCTTCATGCGTTTGACACCTATGTGACCAAGGCGGCAGTGCCACAAGTATGTGGGACTATCATTATCAACTTTACTTCTTTTGGTACTCACATTATGAACATGTGTAGCATCACGTTCGAGATTCATAAAGAATAAACCATTCACCATAGGAGCATGACCATAACACATATCTCTCATAAAAATGGAACAACCATTATTCTCAGATTTAAAAGAGTAGCCATCTCGAATTAAACGAGATCCCGATACAATGTTCATGCTCAAAGCTGGCACTAAATAACAATTATTAAGGTTTAAAACTAATCCCGAAGGGAGATGCAGAGGTAGCGTGCCGACAGCGATCACATTGACCTTGGAACCATTCCCGACGCGCATCGTCACCTCGTCCTTTGCCAGTTTCCGCTTATTCCGCAGCCCCTGCTTTGAGTTACAAATGTGAGCAACTGCACCGGTATCAAATACCCAGGAGCCACTACGGGCACTAGTAAGGTACACATCAATTACATGTATATCACATATACCTTTGGTTTTGCCGGCCTTCTTATCCGCTAAGTACTTAGGGCAGTTCCGCTTCCAGTGACCGCTTCCCTTGCAATAAAAGCACTCAGTCTCGGGCTTGGGTCCATTCTTTGGCTTCTTCCCGGCAGCTTGCTTGCCGGGCGCGGCAACCTCCTTGCCGTCCTTCTTGAAGCTCTTTTTACCCTTGCCTTTCTTGAACTTAGTGGTTTTATTGACCATCAACACTTGATGTTCCTTTCTGACTTCTACCTCTGCTGATTTCAGCATAGCAAATACTTCAGGAATGGTCTTTTCCATCCCCTGCATATTGAAGTTCATCACAAAGCTCTTGTAGCTTGGTGGAAGCGACTGGAGGATTCTGTCAATGACCGCATCATCCGGGAGATTAACTCCCAGCTGAGTCAAGCGGTTATGCAACCCAGACATAGTGAGTATGTGCTCACTGACAGAACTGTTTTCCTCCATCTTACAGCTAAAGAATTTGTCGGAGACTTCATATCTCTCGACCCGGGCATGAGCTTGGAAAACCATTTTCAGCTCTTTGAACATCTCATATGCTCCATGTCTCTCAAAACGCTTTTGGAGCCCCGGCTCTAGGCTGTAAAGCATGCCGCACTGAACGAGGGAGTAGTCATCGAAACGTGCCTGCCAAGCGTTCATAACATCTTGTTCTGCAGGGAGAACGGGTGCGTCACCAAGCGGTGCTTGTAGGACATAATCTTTCTTGGCAGCTATGAGGATGATCCTCAGGTTCCGGACCCAGTCCGTATAGTTGCTGCCATCGTCTTTCAGCTTAATTTTCTCTAGGAACGCGTTGAAGTTGAGGACTACGTTGGCCATTTGATCTACAAGACATATTGCAAAGATTTTAGACTAAGTTCATGATAATTAAGTTCAACTAATCAAATTATTAGTGAACTCCCACTTAGATTAGACATCCCTCTGGTCATCTAAGTATTACATGATCCGAGTTAAACTAGACCGTGTCCGATCATCACGTGAGACGGACTAGTCAACATCGGTGAACATCTTCATGTTGATCGTATCTTCTATACGACTCATGCTCGACCTTTCGGTCTTCTGTGTTCCGAGGCCATGTCTGTACATGCTAGGCTCGTCAAGTCAACCTAAGTGTTTGCATGTGTAAATCTGTCTTACACCCGTTGTATGTGAACGTCTGAATAAAACACCCGATCATCACGTGGTGTTTTGAAACAGCGAACTGTCGCAACGGTGCACAGTTAGGGGGAACACTTCTTGAAATTAGTATGAGGGATCACCTTATTTACTACCGTCGTTCTAAGTAAACAAGATGCAAAACATGATAAACATCACATGCAATCAAATAATAAACGTGACATGATATGGCCATTTTCACATAGCTCCTTTGATCTCCATCTTGGGGCTCCGTGATCATCTTGTCACCGGCTTGACACCATGATCTCCATCATCATGATCTCCATCATCGTGTCTCCATGAAGTTGCTCGCCAACTATTACTTCTACTACTATGGCTAACGCGTTTAGCAATAAAGTAAAGTAATTTACATGGCGTTTCTCGATGACACGCAGGTCATTAAAAGAATAAAGACAACTCCTATGGCTCCTGCCGGTTGTCATACTCATCGACATGCAAGTCGTGAATCCTATTACAATAGCATGAACATCTCATACATCACATATAGATCATTCATCATTCATCACAACTTTGGCCATATCATATCACAAACCACTTGCTGCAAAAACAAGTTAGACGTCCTCTAATTGTTCTTGCAAGTTTTACGTGGCTGAATTAGGGTTCTAGCAAGAACGTTTTCTTACCTACGTTAAAGCCACAACGTGATTTGTCAACTTCTATTAACCCTTCATAAGGACCCTGTTCATCGATTCCGCTCCAACTAAAGTGGGAGAGACAGACACCCGCCAGCCACCTTATGCAACTAGTGCATGTTAGTCGGTGGAACCGGTCTCACGTAAGCGTACGTGTAAGGTTGGTCCGGGCCGCTTCATCCCACAATACCGCTGAAGCAAGAAAGGACTAGTAACGGCAAGAAAGTTGACAAATCTACGCCCACAACAAATTGTGTTCTACTCGCGCAAGAAGAACAACGCATAGACCTAGCTCATGATGCCACTGTTGGGGAACGTTGCAGAAAACAAAAAATTTCCTACTCGTTTCACCAAGATCATCTAGGAGTTCATCTAGCAACGAGTGATCAGATGCATCTACATACCTTTGTAGATCGCGCACGGAAGCATTCAAAAGAACGGTGATGATGTAGTCGTACTCGACGTGATCCAAATCACCGATGACCAGCGCCGAACGGACGGCACCTCCGCGTTCAACATACGTACGGAACAGCCACGTCTCCTCTTCTTGATCCAGCAAGGGAGGGAGGAGAGGTTGAGGGAGATGGCACCAGCAGCAGCACGACGGCGTGGTGTTGATGGAGCTGCAGTACTCCGGCAGAGCTTCGCTAAGCACTATGGAGGTGGAGGAGGTGTTGAGGAGGGAGAAGGAGGCAACCAAAGGCCAGGGCGTTCAGGTATGAAGTCCCTCCTCTCCCCCACTATATATAGGGGTGCCAAGGGGGGGTGGCCGGCCCTAGGAGATCCAATCTCCTAGGGGGTGCGGCGGCCAAGGGGGGTTTTCCCTCCCCCCCAAGGCACCTAGGAGGTGCCTTACCCTCCTAGGACTCTTGCCCCCTTAAACCCTAGGCGCATGGGCCTATGTGGGGCTGGTGCCCTTGGCCCATTAGGCCAAGGCGCACCCCCTTACAGCCCATGTGGCCCCCCGGGGCAGGTGGACCCACCCGGTGGACCCCCGGGACCCTTCCGGTGGTCCCGGTACAATACCGATAACCCCGAAACTTGTCCCGATGTCCGAAACAGGACTTCCCATATATAAATCTTTACCTCCGGACCATTCCGGAACTCCTCGTGACGTCCGGGATCTCATCCGGGACTCCGAACAACATTCGGGTTACTGCATATACATATCCCTACAACCCTAGCGTAACCGAACCTTAAGTGTGTAGACCCTACGGGTTCGGGAGACAAGCAGACATGACTGAGACGACTCTTCGGTCAATAACCAACAGCGGGATCTGGATACCCATGTTGGCTCCCACATGCTCCACGATGATCTCATCGGATGAACCACGATGTCGAGGATTCAATCAACCCCGTACGCTATTCCCTTTGTCTATCGATATGTTACTTGCCCGAGATTCAATCGTCGGTATCCCAATACCTCGTTCAATCTCGTTACCGGCAAGTCACTTTACTCGTACCGTAATGCATGATCCCGTGACCAGACACTTGGTCACTCTGAGCTCATTATGATGATGCATTACCGAGTGGGCCCAGTGATACCTCTCCGTCATACGGAGTGACAAATCCCAGTCTTGATCCATGTCACCCAACAGACACTTTCGGAGATACCCACAGTCTACCTTTATAGTCACCCAGTTACGTTGTGACGTTTGGCATACCCAAAGCACTCCTACAGTATCCGGGAGTTACACGATCTCATGGTCTAAGGAAAAGATACTTGACATTAGAAAACTCTAGCAAACGAACTATACGATCTTGTGCTATGTTTAGGATTGGGTCTTGTCCATCACATCATTCTCCTAATGATGTGATCTCGTTATCAATGACATCCAGTGTCCATAGTCAGGAAATCATGACTATCTGTTGATCAACGAGCTAGTCAACTAGAGGCTCACTAGGGACATGTTGATGTCTGTTATTCACACATGTATTACGATTTCCAGATAACACAATTATAGCATGAATAAAGACAATTATCATGAACAAGGAAATATAATAATAATGCTTTTATTATTGCCTCTAGGGCATATTTCCAACACTAGAAGCATCGGTTAGTCCACTATAGAAGATTTCAAGTATTTCATTTTTGTTAAGAGGATGATCAGGCAAAGCATTAAGTAATTGGCAAAGCCTCCCCCAATCTTGTGGGAGACTCTCTTCTTTAATTTGAACAAAGTTAAATATTTCCTGCAAGGTAACTTGTTTCTTATGAGCAGGGAAATATTTTTCAGAGAAGTAATAAATCATATCATGGGGACTTCGCACACCACCAGGAGCAAGAGTATTGTACCAGGCTTTAGCATCACCCTTTAATGAGAAAGGAAATAATTTGAGAATATAGTAATAGCAATTTTCTCATCATGAGTAAAAAGGGTGGCTATGTCATTCAACTTAGTAAGATGTGCCACAACAGTTTTAGTTTCATAACCTTGGAAAGGATCAGATTCAACCAAAGTAATTAACTCTGGGTCGACAGAGAATCCATAATCCTTATCATCAACAAAGATAGGTGAAGTAGCAAACTTAGGATCACATTTCATTCTAGCATTCAGAGATTTTTCTTTATAATTGCATAATAATTTCTCTCGATCATCTCTATCTCTGCAAGCAAGAATATCTCTAGTTGTTTCTTTGCTCATAACATAACCTTCCGGTACTTTAGGCAATTCATATCTAGGAGGGCTAGTTCTAGCAGGAGTTTCAGGAGTTTCAGTTTCAAGCTAATCATCAGATTCAACAACATCATGTTGTATAACTCTAGCAATTTGTTTATCAAGAAATTCACCAAGTGGCACATCGTCATTATCAAGCAAGGTACTAGTATCATCAATAACTTGCGACATATCAGAATTAATAGCATGTGGTGGTGTTTCAAGTTTACTTATAACAGAAGGTGAATCTAAAGCAGAACTCGATGGTAGTTCCTTACCTTCCCTCGTATTTGAGGGAAAAATCTTAGTCTTAGCATCCTTCAGATTCTTCATAGTGATAATATGATAATAATCCCAAGTGACTCAACAAATATAGCTATGCTCCCCGGCAATGGTGCCAGAAAAAGGTCTTGATAACCCACAAGTATAGGGGATCGCAATAGTTTTCGAGGGTAGAGTATTCAACCCAAATTTATAGATTCAACACAAGGGGAGCCAAAGAATATTTGAAGGTATTAGCAGCTGAGTTGTCAATTCAACCACACCTGGAGATTAATTATCTACAGCAAGGTGATCAGTAGCATAGTAATATCATAGTTTTGATAGTAGTGGTGGCAATGGTAATAGTAACAGTGATAGCAGTAGTTTTGTAGCAAGTGTAACAGTGATGATAGTAGTAGTAACATAGCAAGAACAATAGGATAAATTCGTAGGCATTGGATTGGTGACTTGTTGGATGATATTCATCATGAGACAGCTATAACCTAGGGTAATACGGCATTAGATCCAGTTCATCAATATAATGCACTACAAAAAAGACACATCCGTGACATTGTGGGCCAAACGAAAAAAATTTCTATCATACATATGACACTTCTATCACGATAATTGTGACAAAACCCGGTATCATCATAGATGTGGTGGGCTCCTACTTTATGACAAAATATCATGACAAAAAATGGGATTTTCAGCCTGGGCGGGCCGGAGACGCAGCTGCATGACATTCTTTGGGCCGTCCATGACGGAAAAAACCGTGGTAGAAGCGAGGGGGAGGAAAATTTCAGGGAGTTCCCGGTTACGGTGGGAGGTCGGGGGCCGAGCGATGCGCGTTTCTCTCGTACACGTACGTGCGTGTGTGCGAGGCGTTGGCTCTAACTGAACCCGAGCGATTGCACTATAGGCTATGCGTTACTGAACCTGAGCGATCGATCGATGGCTGTTAACTGAACCCGATCGAGCGATTCCTTCGCTACTTCTGCTAACTGAAGCCGATCAATTGGATGAACAGTGAGCGTTGCGGGGGAGGATGGGTTGGATGAACAGTGAGCGGTGGCGTTGCCTCTGGATGAACAGGACCCCGTGGTGTGGAGGGCTGGATGAACAGTAGACGATGGAGGGGTGCCCGTGGAGGGGTGGTTGAACAGTAGCCGGTGGAGTAGCGAGCGGTGGAGGCTGGATGAATAGGAGCCCGTGGAGGCTGGAGGAGGTCGACGATTGCTCGTGGAGGCTGGAGGAAGTTGACGATTGCACGTGGAGGCTGGAGGAGGTCGACGGTGGACATGAACAGTATCCCGTGGAGTCCCGTTTTGCGGTACGCCACACCCCTCCCGATGAACAGGACCCCATTTCGACCATAAGAGGTCTGTTTCGTCCGTTTTGCGGTACGCCACACCCCTCCTGATCAACAGGACCCCCGTTTCGACCGTAGGAGGTCCGTTTCCTCCATTTTGCGGTATGCGAGACCCCTCCCGATGAACAGGATCCCGTTTCGAAGGTGGCCGGTCGAACACAAGGCCGTTTCCTCCATTCTGCGGTACGCCAGGCCTCGTTTCCATCGCCTGTTCCGTCCAAGCCTTCCCGATGAACACGACCACGCATTCCGTTCCGACCTAGCCGGTTGGCTCCCACGCGTTCCGTTGCCTCCTGATGAACAGGATGCATTCCGTTGCCTCCCCATGAACACGACGCATTCCGTTGCCTCCCCATGAACATGACGCATTCCATTGCCTCCCCATGAACACGACGACGATGTTGTTTCTCTGTTCCGACCCAACCATGTACACGAGCCCTCGCCGTACGTATGCGCGAGTAGGCGTTCGAGACCCCGCCCGTATGTACACATACATGGCCGTATTTTCTTTCTTGCACCCTGGCCGCTGTACGTACGTGTACATGCTACGTGCGCGCCTCTACTATGACACGTGCGCGCCTCTACATCCACCAGTATATATGTACGTACACGTTCGCGACCAGAATGACAACGCTACGTACGCTTCGTCCAGGTGGGCCCCGACTGTCAGGCACTTCCTTGCGTGCGAAGATGTAGCTGGTGGGCCCTGGTAGTCAGGAGGGAAACATTTTTTCGCGAAATACGGTGGCCCGTCCAGTGGGTCCCCGCTGTTAGGTGGAGGAATAATTATTTTGCACGTAATAAGGACGCACTTCCTTGCTGCGGCCGTGGACCCAGCTGTCATCCTCTCCACATACAGTCCATGTCCAATGGAAGTCGTTCCTTGACCACGTTGACCATGCCGTGCCGAGAGCACCAGGGAGGTGGACGACGACGAGGCCTAGGAAGGGGACGACGCAGAGCCGGGGAAGACGCGACAGTGGATGCCCACGCGTAGAGGAGTACGAGGGTTCACTGGTTCGCTACGGTGTGAGGCTGCCGTCGCCGCAGAATAACAGGGGGTGTGGGTGAGTAGAGGGATGGCCTGGCCAACGGTGGGAGTAGTAGGGGGTGGTGAGGCCTCCGCCGCATCGCAGCCGGCCACGGGAGGCAGGAGCACGAGGCACGACCGGCGCTGGTTTGGGCGGCTGGAGCAAGAAGACCAGAGGTTGAAGAAGCACTACGGCCGTTGGATGGACATCGTACGGTCACTGGAGCTAGGATCATGCATATTGACTAAGTTAACAAAGCCCTCCGTCCCCATCAACTTAGTAGGCCCACAAGTTAGCCTGCCACTATACTGGGTCCCAGCTAACAGGGGGAGTATTCATTTTTTTTGTGCGCAATAAGGAGGCACTTCCTTGCGTGCGAAGATATAGCTGGTGGGTCCGAGCTGTTAGCGGCGATAACGTTTTTTTCGCGAAATACAGAGGCCCTTTCGGTGGGTCCCTAATGTCAGGTGGAGGAATCATTATTTTGCGCATAATAAGGAGGCATTTCCTTGTGTGCGGCCATGGACCCAGCTGTCGGCCTCTCCACGTACAGTCCACTTCAGATGCATGTCGGTCGTTGACCACATTGACCAGGCCGCGCCGAGAGCACCAGGGCGGTGGATGAGAGCGAGGCCTAGGAAGGGAACGACACGGAGGCAGGGAAGACTCGGCAGTTGTTTCCCTCGCAAAGGGGAGTACGATTGTACGAGGGTTTACTGGTTCGTCTGCCATCGCCGGAGAATAACAGCAGGTGTGGGTGAGTAGAGGGATGGCTAGGCCAGCGATGGGAGTACGGTGGGGCGGTGAGGCCTGCGCGGCAGCAGAGCCGGCCACGGGGAGGAGGGAGCAGGCAGTCCCGCCAGCGCTTGTTTGAGCGGCTGGAGCAGGAAGATCAGAGATTGAAGAAGCACGACGGCCTCTGGATGGCCATCCAACAGTCACTGCTTGTGTGTCAACCTTTTTTTTAGGAAAGCCTCAAATCTATGGAAAACAGCAAATTTCGACTCACATTCAAACTGTTTTTAATCCCGAAATTTCGACTCACATTCAAACTGATTTTAAAAATAAATGTATATCAATATAAAATCCAACAAATTCTCCACGCATAAAAATTAATGTAATTTAAAATCTCGAAATGAAAAAAAAGATATTTGAAACTAATTGCTGGTTTGATGTGTTTTAAAAATGTACATCCCATTTCTCATTACTGATGGGCCATTTTCTCGGCCAGCCGAATGGAAGCTCTCCTCATCTTTAAAGATTTGCAGCCCAACAGGCCTGACAAAGCGACTTACTTGGCAAATCACAAAAAAACTAGGCTATGGCCATGGACCCAGCTGTCAGCCTCTCCACGTACAATACTCTTTCGATGGAATGTCGTTGACCACGTTGACCATGCCGCGCCGAGAGTACCAAGGCGGTGGATGATGGCGAGGCCTAGGAAGGGGACGACGCAGAGCCGGGGAAGATGCGGTAGTGGATGCCCACGTGGAGAGGAGTACGATGGTTCACTGGTTCGGCTGCGGTGTGAGGCTGCCATCGCCACAGGGCCTGCCTAGCGGTGGGAGTAGTAGGGGGCGATGAGGCCTCAACGGCAGCACAGCTGGCCACTGGAGGCAGGAGCAGGCGGTCTCCCCGGCGCTGGTTTGGGCAGCTAGTGCAAGAAGAGCAGCGATTGAAGAAGCAGCAGGACCGTTCGATTCAAATCCAACAGTTACTGCTGCTAGAATCGTTTGTTGACTAAGTTGACAAGCCCTGTGTACGCGTCAACTTAGTAGGCCCACGGGTCAGCCTCCCAACCGGTGCACCCCAGATGTCAGTGGGAGGAATCATTTTTTTGCGTAATAAGGAGGCAGTTGATTGTGTGCGGCCAGGCCAGCGGAGGGAG
Organism: Triticum dicoccoides; assembly: GCF_002162155.2. Taxonomy (NCBI): domain Eukaryota; kingdom Viridiplantae; phylum Streptophyta; class Magnoliopsida; order Poales; family Poaceae; genus Triticum; species Triticum dicoccoides. The sequence goes on along the minus strand of NC_041390.1, from coordinate 196,185,354 downwards.
TAGGGTGGGCCGGGGAAGCCTGTGCGGCATCACAGCAGGCCACAAGAGGAGGGAGCAGGCAGTCCCACCAGAACTAGTTTAGGCGGCTGGAGCGGGAAGATCAGAGATTGAAGAAGCACGTCGGCCGTTGGATGGACATCCAACCGTCACTGCTGCTAGAATCGTGTGTTCACTGACAAAGCCTTGCGTAAAAAAGTCTGCCTCGAAATCTGTGGCGTGTACAGCCCATTTGCTATTATTTTTATAATTTTTACTCATTTTCTAATTCATATGGAATTTATTGTAGCCCGTTTTCCATTTTTAGAATTGCTGGCCATTTTCTGGTCAGTACCAGGGTCAAAAAATTAACTAAATATGTGGGAAATTTTGAAAATATTCGCAAATTTTTGTTGGGGAACAAAATATTCATAATCCAAAAATTAATAGCCATACTAAAACAAATGTAAAAATAAATTAGTACTATGTCATGTTAAATCCAATGAAATACGTATAAGATATTAGTGAAGAACAAAAACAAAAAAGATACTTATATCCCATTTGCTATAAATTTTTTGGATTTTTCAACCCCTTTTGATATTACTAACAGACATTGACCATACTCTTAAGCCAGGCCGGAATGCATCCTCCTCGTCTTGAAAGATTTGCAGCCCAGTAATTCGGAGAAAACAAATAGGCCTAGCTTGGGTATTCTTCAAAATAAATACTGGGCTACCTATTTTCCCAAAGAACTGGTGCATGAGCATTTAGCTTTATTTATTTACTTATTTATGTTTAAGGGACCATGAGCATGTACCTGGGCCGGATTCATGTGAGAGCCTCCCTTCTAGTTAATTATGGGCTTCTCTATTGGGCCTTCATCAGTGGGCTGCATGTTATCAACAAGTGGAAAATGTGTTCCGTATGAAAAATAGTATGTGCTACGTACGGTACGGGGCACTAATGGACCGAACCGTGCAACGAATTCCAAAACATTGTATTTGTCATTCTAACAACACATTTATTCAACCAACAGATGAAATATACTACTGATTGTACATTGAAAACAGCAACAGCAGCAGCAACCAGGGCTCGGGGTGCAACAGAAGCAGTAAGCAGGCCAGAAGAGTGAAGATCTCCACGAGCATCCACGAGCATCCAGCTGCCGCGACCGTCAACGAGCACCTTCCAAGACATGTGCATGCCGACCTAGTACATACCATTAATGTAGTTGAGGCTGACGGGGATCAGATCGCAGTCAAGGGGGTTGATGCTCGTCACCCTACGATCGTTATGCTGCGTGACATGCCGTCTGAAGATCAAGCGTCATCAGCAAGCAAGGAGCTGGCTTAAAAAGCTCCGGCCTGAGGGCTTTGAGTAAACGGTACAGCCCCGATGAGCATGCGGCGAGCGGCATGGTTCCTCTATGGGAAGTGAATTCCAGCCACTCTTTCGGTGGACACTGCTCGGTTCTGTCATTGTTAGTGCTTGGGTTTCGGACGAGGGGGAGGCGCCTTAGCGGGGATGGAAGATTGGATGAGATTATGTGCGGACAAAGATGGAGAAGCGAATATGTGTTGCAGGAAGTGGACAGGTGATGATGACTACAGCACGCCGCTAGACTTACGAGACACATACCAGTAGCGTAGGGTCATGTCGATGCCAGACAACTTTCTTGAGTGATCACAGTACCGGTACTCCCTACAGTGCTATGCCCTAACTTGCTTGAGTAGAGTAGTAGAGTAGGACTCTGCTCTACTACTAGCACCAGAGGAGTAGTATATTCTAATCTAAAATAGTTACAAACTTCAATGCCCGAGCGTGGAACGACTATGAACCGTGCTCAAAGACCGTGTCTATGTGGTGTTTGGACATGGGCGACAACCTCAACGCCAATGGTGCTGCTCCCGTTGCACCGTATGTGTTTCTGTCCTTCTTGTTCGAAATCATGGTAGAATTCATGATTTATTTTGTGCTTATTCGGATTAAATCTCGTAGTAACTTGCTCAAATATTCAACTGGCGCAACAGCCACTCCTATTTCATGGACGGCCTGATCGATGCCTCCAAGGAGCCCTTTGTCCACTGTTATGAGTGCCTCATGCCGTTTTGTGGCTCACCGGCGGACATGGTGCATCACCTCACAGATGCGTGCAGCGGTCACTGCTGGCCCTTGGCGGAGAACATCAAGTACAAGACGCGCTACCCGTTCACCATGCCGGAGTCGCTAGAGGATCACCGCCACCTGCTAGTCTCGGAGGAGGACGGCAGCGTCTTCCTCTTGATCGTGGGCACCGGCAAGGCCCGCGCAGGCCGCCGCCCCGTCTCTGTAATGTGCGTCAGGGGCGACGCTGCTGACGCTGACACTGACACGAGGCCGATGTACGGGTGCGTGGTCAGTGTTACTACCCCTCTGGGTCGCGTGGGCGGCGACACCGGCCTCATTGAACAGACTTGAACTCTGGGGAGCTGGGACTATCCCGCCAATGTGGACTTGGAAAACCCATGGCATCCTTTACCCGCCGACGCGGTGCATGGGGACTCCAAGGAGGTTCACCTGGACATACGCATTATCAAGTTAAATGTTGATCATTAGTCTTCGCTCAATGTAATCCGCTGTCTAAGCATGTGGAGACTTCCATGCAGGATCTTTCTCTATTGGAGTATCGCGCATGAATAAAAGTGTATCCGTTTATGGTTTAGTCTAGAATCTTCCATGTATGAATTTTTACTACAATAATGGTGAAAGACTTACGATGAACCATTTCTTACATCTCCTCTGCCCGCTTGCAAGTCATCCTGATTTAATCCCTCCGTCTAGGTGTATAAGGGCATGGTTAATATTAGTTAATAGTATAGCCAACTGTTGACTATAAGAAAGTGCCATGTCATTTGTAGCCAACATGTATAACAATCGATACTCAAAAGCTAATTCTTAAAGATCATTTCTTGCAAAGCACAATAAGTGTTATTTCTTCACAAGTTTTGGATGCAAGTTTTGGGCACCTTACTACTATAGATTAGTACGACTAAAAATTGAACTAACATTATATATAGTACAATAAATGCTGATGCATGTCACCTAAAATTATATCATTCAAAACTACGTTCAAATACGAATCCAATGATATAGTTTTTGTTAACATGCACTAACATTTTGTCAGTTAAATCTTCAGTCAAATTCAATGGGGGACTAATAAACCACGACCGATGTAGTACAAGTGTAGAGGGCGGCGCTACATGGGAGTCTCACCTCTCACCCCACTCGTGGCGCGGCACTAAAGCTGTCATATCACAAAACCCAACCACTCCCAGTAATAAGTGGCCTGGTAAAATAAACGGACAAGCAACCATCACATCCCTCCGTCTTTTTTGCATTTCATCTCTCTGCATTTACTTTCTCTGGTTCATCTCGCACACTCGATCCCTAGCTACTACTCCTAGGGACAGTTCTTTTGGCGGCTTCCCCAGCTTTTCCCAGAAGACTAGTCATAGTGGAGAGTAACAATAAGGCACCTCACTCATTTATTTGGGCTTCTAAACTACTACTCCGTCCTGGTTTATTCCTCACCATTGTGATTTGTGCTAAATTTTGACCAAAGATTTAACTGGTTTATTCCTCACCATTGTAATCCCTCTGTCTAGGTGTGTAAGTCATCATACGAAAACCAAATAATCCCAAAACACTTAGGCGCGGTGCATTAACTTCTACCTCGTTTCTTGTTTCTTGACATATCAACCAATAAGAGATAAAGAGTGTGCATGCTTTTAATGACTTGAGATATCAAACACGACATGTCATGGTTAGTTCATTGCATGCAATACTATTAATTAGCAAATAAACATTAACGTTTCTCATTTTCTCCTCCTCCTTGGTCACGGTGCACAGCCTAAGATGACTTACTCACCTAGACGGATGGAGTAGTGCATGTGACATGCACTAACATTTCATTACTTAAATTTATGATCAAAGTTTGACACAGATTACAATTGGGACCAATAAACCATGACAAAGTTAGTACTCAAGTTGGAATTCCAATTGCACGGCACAACTTGTTAGGCAAAAAATTCAATACAGGGTGTAGGAAGCGGATTGGGAATTTGCATGCCTTTCCAACCAGTGAGATACTCCGTACAAAGTACGACAGAGAAATAACCACAGAGAAGGAAGCTAAAAGTAAACAATCAAACGAGCATTTTTGCATTTGATTTGCATTGAATCATTTCACAAGCTTGACTAGTGCTGTTTTTCTACTTTTACAAAAACCGCATCGTAATGTTAAAACGTGCATTTGCACGTACTCCCTCCGTCCGGGTTTATTAGGCCTAAAGACAACTTCTCTTAGACCAAGACACATAGTAATTTGCTCACATTTATTCTTCCATTCCACTCCCAATGCACTCTCTCACATGCATGCAGCCAATGAAAAAGCACACATGAAGTGTATTAACTTTTCAGCCATGGCACCAACAACAATAGCTTTCAATACAACCAATGAAATGGTTGCATACATGCTCCTTTCCAACGCGGGGCCTTATAAAAGGGGACATGCTTGTGATGCTGAGAGGCCTAATAAACCCGGACGGAGGGAGTACATAAGTAATAGTAGTACTCCCTCCATCTAGGTGTATAAGTGTTCCCTCCGTCTTGGTCACGGTGCACAACCAAAGATGACTTGTTGACCTGGACGGAGGGAGTAGCACAGTCTGCAAGCATATGTCGAGAGAGACGTGTAGTGCGATAGTATATAGTAAAGTTTGTGCTATATGCACGTACTTGCAAAATGCGTACGAATACACAAGGTTTCCAAACTTTCCCTTTTACATACTTAATTAAGGATGCTAAAAATTCCTGAACATTCGGGATTTATCATTTGCGTCCCAAAACTAATGAGATCGCCTTACGAAACAAAAATTATACTCCTCCTAAAAGCCATGGCGCTCGCAGGAGCGCTTGCGGTGAGCCATGAGTGCCCTTGTGCGCGGCCGTTTCCTAGTGCACCGACACAACGCCTCTTCCTCAGCCTCACAACTCGCGAGGTGCTGATTGGTGGCTTGCCGGCGGGCGAGCGCGATCCCACCGGTGTGGTGATCCGGCGCCAACAGGTACTCCTCCTTGCTGGAAGCGTGCACCCGGTCCACATACCGCCCAGCGTAGATGAGGCGCTTGGGCCCGACTGCACTCAGGGCGTCGGCACGGGCGTCCTCCGCCACCCTCACGGCCCTCGCACGAGCCTTCTACCAAAGAGCCAATCGCCTGACTCTCTCGGACGCGACATAGGCCTCCCAGGCAGCTTGTTTCGCTGTGCGCTTCTCTTCCTTGGCCTTCTTCTCCGCCTCTATTTTGGCGCGCTCTGCGGGAGGCAAAGCCCCCCACAAGGTGACATCCATTTCTTTCCAATGCTCCTCAAGGCTGGGGGGCTCGGCGGGCGGCGCGGCGTTCTCCTCGTAGTGGGGAGCCGATGTGTCCTTCGGCGCGCGTGCTGGCGAGATTGGGAACGCCGACGCGTCCACCTCGATGCGTCGCGGTGAGGAGCGGAACACCGACGCGTCCTCCTCGACTAGTGGCGGTGAGGAACGGAACGGCGACGCGTAGCGGCAAGGAGTGGAACACTGACGCGTCCTCCTCGACTAGTGGCGGCGAGGAACGGAACGACGATGCGTGACCGTCCGCGCGGTGCAGCGAGGGGCTCCTAGGGCTTGGGAGGGGCGATGACATGGTGGTCGACGTGAGAGGGAGGGGGAGGAGATAGCGATGAACCTAAACGTGAGGGGGAGGAGATAGCGATGTCGTGGGAGGCGCAGTATTTATAGCGAGCAATGGCACACCTACATAAGATATGACTGAGCTGCACTGACTTAACTGCAGGTCCAGTTGCGTCACTGACATGTGGACCAGACCCCTGTTGGGCCCATATGTCAGTGACCCAATGCACCTGCAGTTAAGTAACAGCTACGTGGGCATATTTATTGGAGTAAATTACGGGGGAGCGAAGGGATGGAAATATTGCTGGTCACAACGGATTGGACGAGCGTGGGGGGAGGAGAGTCATGCATGCAGATTAAATTAACCCCGCTAAAAAACGATATTTTAAATGTGGCTACTCGATCTATGGCAACTGGCGAGCCACCGCGCTCCAAGTCGTTCACCTGTGGTCCAAACCATCAACTCCTATGGATCAAATTATCACGCGAGCTGACTATTCACACAAAGGTGCTCCACCACGTACCCGGTACCTGCAAATGTAGCAATCATGCACCTAGGGTTTTAGGGTTTATTTGTTAACGTCGCCTTTACGTAACACTCATGTGTGCGAGACAGCGAGAGGCCGACTTCGTGCGTGGGCCTCTTCTCTTCGTATATGTACTCCACCGTTTGTCTAGTGTCCAAAAAATTATAATAACTACTAGCAATGTGCCAATGCGTTGCCACACGATAAAAGTAGATTAATACATATTCACCAATTTGATAGAAAAAAAGTCTAGTTTTGAAATACGTATATCACTAAAAATATGTTGTGTTTCAGTCAAAATATATTCCTTTGGCGGTTTTGATGAGATAAGGGAGGAATGTTGTTGGTTTCAAGATTCGAGAAGTGGTATATGTCTAATTTCTACTCTTACTAGCAAGATGCCCGTGCGTTGCAAGGAACATCAAGATCTTGCGGGAGAAAAGGATGAACGAGGGAAGGCCTTATCTGCAAATGTGGTGAAGAGTGCGGGTAAATTGCCATATTTTCCTTCCTATCCGTCAGATATAAATCGGACGACCTACATTGCAGGATGGCAGGCCCACCATCATCACCAACTCTATTTTTTATCCCTACTCTTATAAAAAGCATTGTCAGTGATGATCGTGTGCCTGCCATCCTGCAATATAGGCCGTCCGATCTATATCTAACGGATAGGAAGGAAACTATGGCAATTTTGCAAAAAGATACCCACACCCCTCTCCACATTTGAAAATAAGGCCTTCCCTCGTTCATCCTTTTCCCCCACAAGATAAACTACTCATACAAATGCATCTTGATGTTCCATGCAACGCATGGGCATCTTGCTAGTTGTTGCAAAAAGCCCATGTGTGTGTGAGAGAGAGGGAGAGTGGAGGAGGACGGAGTGCATGTGTGACAAAGACACAAGGAGTGTGTGTGCGATAGGTATCAGCTTAAAATGAGGTGATAATGTGTGTGTGCACGATCGAGAGGGCGTGTCTCAAGAAGGGAAGAAAAATCTACATAGATGCAAGGAGCGGGAGAGAGACATGTATGCGATGGTGGAAGCACGACTGTGCGGGTGTATAAACCTATCTAGAGGCTAGCTAGTCGATAAATGTTTGTGAGAGAAATACGAGTCGGGGTGCGAAAGCGAGAGTTTTGTGTGTGTGAGAGAGAGACGGTAGTCGGGAAGGGGAGTGGAAGTAGGAGTTGTGTGTGTGTATCTGTGAGAGAGAGAGGAGACGGTAGTCGGGGTTGTCTGATCGGTAAACAAATGAATAATGTCAGTCTGGGATAGAGACGAAAAGGAGACCGCAACAAATGTTGTGTCTAAAGGAGAGAGAGATAGAAAGTAATTTTAGTGGTATGAGTCATATGTAGAGACATATAGGGTGTGTGAGAGAATCCCATAGAGAGAAAGACAAAGTGAAAGCTGAGTGGAGACTGTGTGTGTGGCGGTGAAAAAGAAATCTTAGGTACCGAGTGATACCAGAGAACAGTAGAGATGTGAGAGATAATGAAAACCGTGTAATGTATAATGATAGGGAGAGTGTGACACTTCTCAAGGGAGACGTCGAGAGATCATGTTTGCAAGGATAGGAGAAACATGAAGTGAGCGTGCGGGTGAGCTGGAGAAAAGAGAGTGATAGCTACCTGAAGGAGCATGCATGCGAGAGAGATGGGCGTGAAAGGAGTGAACAAAAAAGGGATTCAAATATTTGAATTCGAGATGATGATACATGTAATCCATACTCGAACCAAAATTGATCTATCAAACATGCATACTCGTATGAATTCACGCACATATATGTTATTTAATATGTAGATATTACTGATCCATACATTTTAGTAGAACATAATTTGGTTAAATTTTTCGAATTCAACCTTAAGATTTCGAGATCGTTGTATTTGTAAATCATATTATACATATAAAGGAGCAGAATTCTTTGTTGTGCTTTTGAAAGTATATATAAAATAAATGATGTATATAGAATGTAATTCCTATTGAAAATGGATCCCGCCCGAAAAAAATAGAATACAAACGGGATTCGAATTGAGTTGGCACGGTAAACGTGCACTCTGCAAAATTTGAACGAAGCAGGGAAAGTCGCAGTAACTGCCGAAACCAAAATCTGCGAGATGGAAATCACTACTGCCTATCCTTGCCACGCAAAGCCTATCTACTGGATTTCTATAGGTTTCGATAGGGGTAGGTTTCTAATTTCACCCAAACGTGACGTAACCGCCTCTCACCTTGATTCATACATGGTGGGCACCAAAACACAGTGTGTCCTCGGCCGAAATCGACTCCCTCCCCGATTCATATTCATACACGGTGGGCGCCAAAAACAAACTCTCGTCGGCAAATATTCGGTGTATCCGAGATTACTGTCCTATCCCCAACCGACTGATGTTGTTGTGATGTAGTAGAAATTTGAAACATGGGCTTAGTTTGTAAATTTCCTCGCATTTGAGACAAGCGCGCCCTAAATACATGGTTCCCCCCTTCCTCTCTACCTCCCTTTTCCCCATCTGTACTCCGTGGGCGCCAAAACACCCTCTCCACCCCACCCTCCTCCGTCCGCCCACCCCATCCACCGCCGTCCTCCTCCACCATGCCGGAGCTGATACCCCGATGCCGCCATCCATTACAAGAGATCGACCTCTCTCATCCACGGCTTCGGACCGGGATCCTTGCATCCCGTCCTCTCGCTTAATCCCCGCCGTTGTCCACCTTGTCGGTGCCGCTCCTACGAACGTCTCGTCCACCGCGCCCCATCGCTACCGTCTACCCTCCTAGATCTGCTTCCACGCCGCCAACAGCCATCGCTACCGCAACACCGTCAAATTCTCAGCAGATGCGTACACGGCGCCGCACCAGAGGCGGTACTCTTTCGTATCTTCTCAACTTATTTATCGCAGCAAGAAAATAGATCGCCACTGCTTTACTCTGATTTCTTGTCTTGGTTGCGAAGTTGCCTTTGTCCGGTTTGCACCTTCAGATCCGCCGTGGCATGCTAAACACTATACTCCCAATGCTTATGGTTTTCCCCTTTTATATTCCACACTAGTTAAATCATAGTTGTCGGTGTTAAAACCGGCGGATCTCGGGTAGGGGGTCCCGAACTATGCGTCTAGGCCAGATGGTAACACGAGGCAAGGGACACGAAGTTTTACCCAGGTTCGGGCCCTCTCGATGGAGGTAAAACCCTATGTCCTGCTTGATTAATATTGATGATATGGGTAGTACAAGAGTAGATCTACCACGAGATCAGAGAGGCTAAACCCTAGAAGCTAGCCTATGGTATGATTGTTGATGTGTATGTTGTCCTATGGACTAAAACCCTCCGGTTTATATAGACACCGGATAGGGTTAGGGTTACATAGAGTCGGTTACAATGGTAGGAGATCTGAATATCCGTATCGCCAAGCTTGCCTTCCATGCCAAGGAAAGTCCCTTCCGGACACGGGACGAAGTCTTCAATCTTGTATCTTCATAGTCCAGGAGTCCGGCTGAAGGTATAGTCCGGCCATCCGGACACCCCCTAATCCAGGACTCCCTCAGTAGCCCCCGAACCAGGCTTCAATGACGATGAGTCCGGCGCGCAGATTGTCTTCGGCATTGCAAGGCGGGTTCTCCTCCAAATTCCATGTACCTGTTGAATAAAGTCCGGTTTCTTGTAGACGTTGCGCTCCTTGGCTTCTGCGCCCAATAATGGCCGCTTCCCATGTGTCAAACGAACATGAAAGGTTTGAGTGTTTTTACATTCACACCCCTAGCCACGTAAACAAGCTGACCTATTTAAGGAGACGAGGATTTAGATCCAAACCACACCTTCCCCCCTCGCGAGTGTTCATCAGAGTGCATTCGACAAAGATCCATTCCACCATGGCCAACCGCCGCGACTCCTCCTCCCGCCCTTCCAGCCCTAAGCCTGGATATTGGGAAAGATGCTCCATCCCACATAGCGAGTTAGTGACGCTTCAGACCAAGGGATTTCTCCCCCCGGCCTATATGATCCCGGTTCGAGCCGGTCTTGCCGTCTATAACGGCGGAGAGCAAGTGGAGAGTGCCCCTAATCCCTCCAAAGGAGAGCGGGTGTGCCTCGTTCCTTATTTGATAAGGGGGCTCAGATGTCCAATCCATCCATTTCTCTAGGGGCTGTTGGAGTTCTATGGCCTCCAGCTACATCATCTCACGCCTGCCTCAGTATTGCATATCGCGGGCTTTGTAGCCCTCTGCGAGCTGTTCTTGGGTGTTGAAGCTCATTTCGGACTGTGGAGGGAGCTATTTTGCCTCGTGCCCCGTTCCAAGAAGGGGTCTATGTATCAAGTGGGCGGAGCCGAAGTATGGCGCATCGTCGGGACCGGCTATCTGTCCGGAACCCCAAAGAAGGCGTCCAAAGACTGGCCCTCGGAATGGTTTTACATAGAAGACGTCCCGCTGCCGGATCCTGTCCGGATCGGCCTCCCTGAATTCAACAATGCTCCCTTAAAGAAGCGCCTAAGCTGGCGCCCACGGAGCCCTCAGAGGGAAAGTGACAGGGACGTTGTTTACCTGATGGGCCGGATAAGATTGTTAGCACATTCCGGACTAACCATGATCGGGGTCATGGCCGCATGCATCATGCGAGGGGTGCAGCCGCTACAGTATAGAGGCCATCCCATGTGGGATTTCAACGGGGAGGACGACACCACCTGCTACGGCCGTAAGGGGCCGGATTCGGCTGTGGCTCTAATAAAGACCTTGTCCGCTTTGTACAAGGGAGAAGAGGAGGATTTACTCCGCGTTGACCCAAAGGGTGGATTTTCCATGTACAATCCTCCAAGCTGGGTGAGTGATCACATCTTGCCTATCCGTTTTATATCCCCATTGTTAAATATTTAATCTTAGTGATTTCGACGCAGGAACTGCGCCAGGCTGTTAAAGAAATAAATAGCCCTCCTCCACAACCCGAGGACCCAGGACGGTCCCTCGACCCGGACTCGCAAGAGGATCCGGAGCTTTCGGTGAATCTGATTGACGGAGTGTTCCATCAATTGAGCAAGGACAACGCCCTGGTGGCCATTACGGCCGATTATCCAAGGCTAATCCCGGCCTCCCAGAAACGGGAGGCCGAACCTGCGGCGACAAGCCAACGAGGGGCCGCAGGGCCGCGTGGGTAGAAAAGAGGTGCAGTCCAGACCGGGGCATCAACGCAAAGGTATGGCGCACCCCCTTATCCCAGGTGTCGTACCTTCAGGGCATATTAACACTTGTGCTCTCTTCAGGACAAAGAGACCTCGCCGAACTATATTCGGAGAGACCGCCAATCGCGCCTCCACCAGCCAGGCTCCAAAGCCTGGCCCAGAAGCGGGGCCGAACACAAGGCGTGCACCGGACGCTCCTCCGATGGAGGAAGTGGACAGGTTGTCTGTCACCAACTCTGAGGTGGAGAGTGCCATGAACCACAGGCGTCGCTGGACAATTCTTCGCAACGCTTGTTTCTCCCAAGAGGCGTTAGATGCCTTTAAGTCGGAACATGCGTACCCCCGTGCCGCTCAAAATGGTTTAACCAGAGCCACGGAGCAATATGTAAAAGACATACGGGTAAGAAAATTTTGGTAATTATATATATACCAGTAGCCCCCGAGACTTGAAACAGTTAACATAACTGATTTATGGATCATTTGTTATGCAGGTTCTTACAGAAAAGAATTCCCTACTGTCCAAGGAGCTGGAAGAGTGCGAAGCCCAACTTGAGGCCGCACTAGCCGCGGCAGGGGAGCCTAAGGAGGCCCCCTCTGGTAATATACACTTCGAAAGTATTTTGCGAAGCACGGCTTTGGTGCAAATCTGACAAATGAAATTGCAGATGGCGCCGGATTGGATCCAGAAAGGCAACACCTCCTACGCCAGCTAAAGGCTGGTGAGAGGGTGCTGTTAAAGGTGATGGGGGAGAAGAACAATCTCCGAGATGCCAACACCAAGCTGGGCGTCGAGCTGAAAGATCTTCGTGCCCAGCTGTCAGACTCCGTGAAGGAGAATCAGCGGCTTCGGCGCGGCATATTTAGTAAGTGCTTGAACGAACCTTTTGAAAGAAAGTTCGGAGGGGAAGTCGACTAATAGAGCAATGTCTGTAGGTGTGCTGATAGGTCGTCCTGCAGAGGAGATGCCCGGTTCCACGGGTGACCTTCTTCCCAAGCTTTCGCAACTGCTCGATCGAGTTCGGCAGGCGATGTGAGGTGTCACCCAGGCCCTGTGGCCATCCGTCTCCATGCCCGAAGGTATTGGAGAGCTTGCGGAGAAGGTAAAGGGAGCACAGCGGCGCTTCCAATTGTGGAAGATATCAGCCTGCCGTCAAGGCGACTAGGGAGGCCTGGGCCATGGTGAAGACGCGGTACTCAAAGGCTGACCCCAACCACATGGCCGAGGTCGGTCCTATAGGGCCCGATGGGAAGGATATCCCTGTAAGCTTAGTGTACGGCCAAGTAGACTTGGCCGCAAAGTACTCCCAGCAGGACTGTAAATTAGACAGCCTGTTAGATGGTATTGAAGAGGAATACAATCAGTCAAAATGACTATGTAATTGAATTGACATTTATAATGCCTTCTAGACGGATTGTAGATCATTTCTCATGGCCGACCTTTTTGCTTCAACCTCGAGGCCTGACGGTCCAGAGTGTGTCCGAATTCCCATGCGGTTATATAGGAACCGGGGAATGCGTGGAGACCAGGCGTAGGGGTCATTAGTGTGTGAACAGACAAGTGCCCGACTAGTTATGTTATATTACATGGTTAGTAAGAAACATCTTCCAGGGAGAATAGTTCCATTAGGGGTTCCTTTCCCTGGGGGGCATGCCCTAAAGTGCATGTCCATGCTGCGAAAAGAAACGAAGGAAAAACGCCTGGGGGCACATAGATAAAGAAAAAGATCATCTTTAGTTCACCGACCGAATATTCTCTTAAGAATGCTAGCTTTCGGCTTCACCCAGTCTGAGGTACACGTCCGGCTTATCCGGCAGTAACAATCACAGAGGTGCTCCCTTTACCACCTAGCCGAATAATCGGGAACGTAGGGGTAAGCACAGGAGCCAGGCAACCCAGCTTGGCCAAAACTTAAGTCATATCGATGCATATAATGGTTAATAAAAGGTACATGCGGAAGTTTGACACATGTGTTAGGCGTGAAGCCCGTATAAATAAGCTTCTGTTTAAAGAAGCCCCCAGGTTTACTGAGCGCGGATAGCGCGTTAATTTGTGAGCCTTTAAAGGTTATAAGAGAGAGAAAAATGGAGAAGGAGAGAAATGTAAGGCGGACAATATATAAAAAATGGACAGAGTAAGGAGACAAACACAGGATCCGGCGCTAGGCATAGAATCTTTGGAGACGGGCTGTGTTCCATGGGTTCGGCTCGAGTCGGTTATCCGATGCGTTTCGCATGCGGTACGCTCCACCAGTCAGGACTTTGTCAATTATGAAGGGACCTTCCCACTTGGGCTTGAGTTTGTCCTTTTTCTTGTCTGGCAGGCGTAGAACTAATTCACCAACGTTGTAATTTTTGGCCCGTACTTCTCTGCTTTGGTATCTTCGAGCTTGCTGTTGATAGAATGCGGAACGGGTTTTTGCCACGTCACGCTCCTCCTCTAATGCGTCCAAACTGTCCTGTCGATCGAGCTCGGCTTCTCTTTCCTCGTACATGCGCACTCGAGGTGAGTCATGAATTATGTCGCAGGGCAAAATGCCTCTGCGCCGTACACCATAAAGAATGGTGTGTATCCGGTGGTGCGATTCGGCGTGGTCCGCAGCCCCAGAGTATGGAGTCGAGCTCCTCTACCCAGTGCGTGTTAGATTCCTTGAGGGACCGCACTAATCTGGGTTTAATGCCGCTCATGATAAGACCATTTGCACGTTCGACCTGGCCATTGGTTTGTGGGTGATAGACGGAAGCATAGTCGAGCTTGATGCCCATGTTTTTGCTCCAGAGTTTTACCTCATCGGCCGTGAAGTTCGTGCCGTTATCAGTGATGATGCTGTGGGGAACGCCGTAACGGTGTACGACCCTGGATATACAGTCTATCACCGGTCCGGATTCGGCCGTCTTAACAGGCTTGGCTTCTAACCATTTGGTGAATTTATCCACCATGACGAGTAAGTATTTTTGCTTGTGGGTTCCGCCTTTAAAGGGTCCAACCATGTCAAGCCCCCAGACCGCGAAGGGCCAAGTAATGGGGATAGTTCGGAGGGCAGTGGGTGGCATATGGTTTTGGTTTGCAAAGAGCAGGAAACCGGTGCATCGTTGGACTAAGTCCTGAGCGTCTGCCCGGGCCGTCGGCCAATAAAAGCCTGTACGGAAGGCCTTGCTTACAAGGGACCGAGCTGCAGCGTGATGACCGCCCAGTCCAGCATGAATTTTAGCCAGGAGGTTCCGCCCCTCCTCTTCGGAGATGCACCTTTGAAGGACTCCGGTAGTGCTTTTCTTATAAAGCTCTCCCTCGTGGACTCTGTAGGCTTTGGATCGCCGCACTATGCAGCATGCCTCATTTTGGTCCTCGGGGAGTTCCTGCCTAGTGAGGTAGGGGAGGAATGGTTCTGTCCACGGGGCGATGACGGCCATTATTACGTGGGCTGAAGGTGTTATTTCATTGGCAGAGCCTCCGATTGTGTCAGAATGTTTGGTGTCGGGCAGTGCGGTTGGGTCCGGGGTGTTATTGTTCGGCTCCCCTTCCCATACTACGGATGGCTTGAACAACCTTTCCAAGAAGATGTTGGGGGGGACTACATCGCGTTTTGCGCCGATGCGTGCCAGGACATCTGCCGCCTGATTATTTTCCCGGGCTACATGGTGAAATTCAAGCCCCTCGAACCGAGCTGACATTTTTAGGACGGCGTTGCGATAAGCTGCCATTTTTGGATCCTTGGCATCGAAGTCTCCATTTATTTGGGATATTGCGAGGTTCGAGTCCCCGCGCACCTCTAGGCATTGAATGCCCATGGATACTGCTATCCGGAGACCATGTAAAAGGGCCTAATATTCGGCTGCATTGTTGGAGTCCGTGTACATAATCTGGAGTACGTATTGAACTGTATCTCCTATGGGGGACGTCAAAACGATGCCAGCCCCCAGTCCGGCCAACATCTTGGAGCCGTCGAAATGCATGATCCAATTTGAATATGTGCCGTACTCTTTAGGGAGTTCGGCGTCCGTCCATTCTGCGACGAAGTCGGTCAAGACTTGCGACTTGATGGCTCGCCTTGGCTTATAAGTTATGTCGAACGGGAGGAGCTCAATGGCCCATTTCATAATCCGGCCCGTTGCGTCACGGTTGTTTAAAATGTTGTTAAGTGGTACTTTTGAGGCTACTATTATTGAACACTCTTGAAAGTAGTGTCGTAGCTTCCAGGATGCCATGAATACCGCATATGCAATCTTTTGATAATGCGGGTACCGTGATTTGCAGGGAGTGAGGACAGTGGACACATAATAGACCGGCCTTTGAAGGGGGGATTTATGTCTGTCCGCTTCTCGTTCAACGACGAGCACTGCGCTTACAACCTGATGTGTTGCTGCAATGTATAATAGCATTGGTTCGCCAATATTTTGCGCGGCCAGGACTGGGTTTGTTGCAAGTATGGCTTTTATCTCCTCGAGTCCGGCCATGGTTGCATCCGTCAATTCGAAGTGTTCAGTGCGTCGAATGAGGCAGTAAAGGGGTAGGGCCTTTTCTCCCAAGCGGGAGATAAAGCGGCTTAGAGCCGCCACGCATCCGGTTAACTTTTGTATTTGTTTGAGGTCCTTTGGGATATCCAGTTGCGACAGAGCTCGGATCTTGGCTGGATTTGCTTTGATTCCTCTACCGGATACGATGAAGCCCAAGAGCTTTCCGGCTGGAACGCCGAAAACACATTTTTCCGCGTTGAGCTTGATGTCGTATGTTCGGAGGTTATCAAATGTGAGCCTCAAGTCGTCTACTAGAGATTCGACATGTCTTGTTTTGACGACCACATCATCTACATATGCCTCCACTGTTTTGCCGATCTGGCTTGCCAGACATGTCTGAATCATGCGCTGATATGTTGCGCCGGCGTTTTTGAGCCCGAAGGGCATTGTGTTGAAGCAGAATGGGCCGTATGGTGTGATAAATGCCGTTGTGGATTGGTCTGATTCTGCCATCTTGATTTGATGGTAGCCGGAATATGCGTCGAGGAAACACAACGAATCGTGTCCTGCGGTAGCATCGATAATTTGATCGATGCGGGGGAGGGGGAAGGGATCCTTTGGGCAAGCCTTGTTAAGGTCTTTAAAATCAACACACAGGCGCCAGGATTTGTCCTTCTTTGGTACCATCACCAGGTTTGCTAGCCAGTCCGGATGTTTTATATCTCTGATGAATCCGGCCTCTAATAGCTTTGCTAGCTCCTCTCCCATAGCCTGTCTCTTAGGTTCGGAAAAACACCGAAGAGCCTGTTTGACAGGTTTGAATCCTGTTTGGATATTTAAGCTGTGCTCGGCCAGCCTGCGTGGGATTCCTGGCATGTCTGAAGGGTGCTAGGCGAAAATGTCCTAGTTCTCTCGTAGGAACTCTCGCAATGCAGTGTCGACATCAGGGTTTAATTGTGCCCCGATGGAAGCTGTTTTATTGGGGTCCGTTGGATGGACTTGGAATTTGACTATTTCATCCGCTGGTTTAAAGGAGGTAGATTTGGATCGTTTGTCGAGTACCACATCGTCCCTATTCACCATAGAGCGCAGCGCAGTCAGCTCCTCAGCTGCTAGGGCTTCGGATAGTGCCTCGAGGGCCAATGCGGCTGTCTTGTTTTCGGTGCGGAGTGCTACATCCGGATCACTAGCGAGAGTGATGATCCCGTTAGGCCCGGGCATCTTGAGCTTCATGTACTTGTAATGGGGTATTGCTTGGAAGATTGTGAATGCTTCCCGCCCTAGCAGAGCGTGATAACCGCTGCTGAACGGGGCCACCTGGAACGTGACCTCTTCAGACCTGTAATTGTCCGGCGTGCCAAACACCACATCTAGTGTGATTTTTCCTGTCCAGCGCGCTTCCCGACTGGGGATTATTCCTCTAAAGGTTGTGCTGCTTCGCATGATGCGGTTCCAGTCTATATCCATTTTTTGAAGAGTTTCCTCATAGATGAGGTTCAGTCCGCTGCCGCTGTCCATGAGTACCTTGGTAAGACGAAAGTCGTCCACTATTGGACTGAGGACCAATGCAGCTAGTGCTCGGGCTGTTCGGAATTTAGGTTCATCACTGGCGTTAAAGGTAATGGCCGTGTCGCTCCATGGGTTTATTGTTGCTACTTGGTAGACTTCGGCAAGGCCGCGGAGTGTCCTTTTTCGCATATTATTCGATGCGAAGGTCTCGAAGACTGTTACTACCGTATTGGTGTCTCTGGGGTGGCTTTCTGCGGCCTCCGGAATTAGGAGGTTTTCACCAATTTTGGCCACCTGCCGGAGTATCCAACATGCTCTAAGGCTGTGAGTTGGTGTGGCGTCCTCTGTACTATGAATTTTACAGGGTCCATTAAGCCATCCTTCCAGTACGGTTCCATGCGCTGTAGAGGGTTTTTGCCTTTTGGTGTTTGACCCGGGTGTCTAGCGATGATGCACCCTTTTATTTCGGACTGGGCTTGCCTTAAGGGCCGGATTGTCCCAAAATTTTGTTTCGGTTTTCCGGGCGCTTTCCATCGCACAGTACTTTTGTACTATGGACGCTAAATCAGCGAAGCGTGTAATATCACGGTGACTTATGGCGTTGAGTATTCCCTGGTCCGTGCAATTATTGCAGAAGAATGAAATTGCGTCTTCCTTGCGGCAGCCCTTTATCCTGTTCATAACCAGGAGGAATCTGGCCCAGTAATGATGTACTGTTTCTTTGGGCTCTTGCCTGATTTGGGATAGATCGCTAATGTTTGGGTGGGTGGGTGGAATTAAATCCGAAGCCTTACCCCTTCTGAGGCTCACAGGCCGGGGGATTTCTGAACTCGAAAATTTGGATTCCTGGATGTCGTCCAATGAATCCAGTCCGTCGCCTGATTCTAGGTTCAAGTCTTGAGTGATATCCTCCCCTCCGCAGACATCCAGCTTGGAGGGATCGGGAATTCGGACGTAGCGAGTCCTTAAGATAGATGAAGGGTCGCCGCACTGTCCCTCTACCACGGCAACGTGATGGGTGGCTTGGGGAGAGTTAATCTCTCTCAGATCGGTTTTAGGCCCAATCTGGTCATAATCCGTAGCGACTCCCAGCGCGGCGAAGCGATCGAAGAGCTCGTTTATGGAGGAAAGCTCTATTGGATCTAACTGCTCGGCAAGTTCCAAGTTGACATGAAGATTGTTTTCGATGGCTCGAGAGGTCATCGTCGGTGCAGAAGCCGAACAGGTGGTCATAAGAAAACCGCCTAGTCGGAGGGTTTGGCCGACAGCCAAAGCTCCCTTAGAAATGGTGCCGTCTTTAAAGACGGGATGAGGCATCCTTCCTGATGGTGACGGCATAGAGGAACTCTCAATGAAAGCACCAATGTCGGTGTCAAAACCGGCGGATCTCGGGTAGGGGGTCCCCAACTGTGCGTCTAGGCCGGATGGTAACAGGAGGCAAGGGACACGAAGTTTTACCCAGGTTCGGACCCTCTCGATGGAGGTAAAACCCTACGTCATGCTTGATTAATATTGATGATATGGGTAGTACAAGAGTAGATTTACCACGAGATCAGAGAGGCTAACCCTAGAAGCTATCCTATGGTATGATTGTTGATGTGTATGTTGTCCTACGGACTAAAACCCTCCGGTTTATATAGACACCGGATAGGGTTAGGGTTACATAGAGTCGGTTACAATGGTAGGAGATCTGAATATCCGTATCGCCAAGCTTGCCTTCCACGCCAAGGAAAGTCCCTTCCGGACACGGGACGAAGTCTTCAATCTTGTATCTTCATAGTCCAGGAGTTCGGCTGAAGGTATAGTCCGGCCATCCGGACACCGCCTAATCCAGGACTCCCTCAACAGTAGACTAAATTTAAAAATTGGGTCAGTCGATTTTTCAGAGCTCGCCAGAGTTCGCCGGTGCGATCGAAGGGGCTCGGGTGGTTGTGGGGCCTCGCCGAACGAAGAAAACTCGACACGGGTGGGGGTTGGGGCAGGGATGGGGTGGGGGCTGGTGGTCCGGCCGGCGGCCCGTGTGGTGTTCTATATGGGAAGAATCTGAGACGAGGAAGAAGAAGGGTTAGGAGACGTAGGATCTTCATCCAACCGCCTGAAATGGTCGAGAGACCGCTGGGAGTTGCATTCTTATTGTGCTCTGGTTCATCATGTGTGGGCACTGCGCAACCAACATTTTATTATCCAAAATCTGCTTGCTCTTCTTTACCATGTTCCTCTTCCGTTCTTTCTTTAATATGTACTCTCTCCGTTCCTAAATACAAGTCTTTGTATAGATTCCACCATGGACTACATATGGAGCAAAATGAGTGAATCTACACTCTAAAATGTATCTGGATACATCTGTATGTGATCCATAGTGGAAATCTCTACCAACACTTCTATTTTGTAACGGAGGGAGTATGATAGTAGTACAGTATGTTCCTTGTACTAAAGATGAGCAGGGACATTTGAAGTGTAGAGGTCTATACGGTCGGTTGTGATAGACACTTTGAGCCTCTTTGATTCGTAGGATCTTGTAAACATAGGAATAGGATTTGTAGTGGCCTGCCACTTGAATCCTATAAGAATAGCAAGGAAATGAGGGGATCTGTGTCGCCTTTGACAGTTACACTGATATTAATAGTACCGCACCTCCACTTGAAGAGAGCTGGTATCCGAAGCCTTTCTAGCCGTACTGGCAATACTAGCACATATATTCCAGCAAGTTCCACTTTGCTAATTTTACTCTGATGCTTAAGGTTTTCCCATTATATCTACACTATGATCTGTGTAGCTGCTTTGTGTCACACTAGCAGCAGTACACTCTTGAAGCTAAACACTGCAATGACTTACAAAATTGGCACCAAGGCATTGAGTGTCATTCTGGATGCAATGAAACTCATACGCTCCCCACCTGGTGATTCTTGTTCAAAATATGATCCTAATGACTATTCTAACCTTGAGGAGTCAAAGGCAGATGGCATGTCCTGTTCACCCATCAAGGTTCCTGTTCTAATTTGACAATGTTTTATTGATTGCGGGTATCTTGCATATGTTGTCTTGCATTTCTTCTACTTTTTGGCACCGCCATCTGCTTAGTTTACTCATGATATTTGTCGAGATGCCATGTCCATCCATTATCAATACATATTCCATCTGTCATCATACCATGTTTTTCCACTCAAATGTTGTACTTGTGCATCAGACATAAAAAAGGAAGAGGGTGATTGAGGAACCTGAAGGAGCACCAGCAAAGTCCTTGAAAAACGTGGTGGTGCCGGAGAAATCAGATAGCACCCTACTTATATTGGTTGTACAACCAGTGACAGAAAACGTAGGACCTACTCCAGCAGACTGTACCCATACTTCACTGGCCACACCACTAGCCCCACCACACAGGACCTGCACTCTAGCAAAAGGTATACCGATTTCATTTGCCATAGCACCAACTGTACCATAGAAAAATCCCACTCCAGCAAAACATACAGCAAGTCCACCGGCCGAAGACCTATCCCAACTGCAGAGACAGCCAATTCCTGTAGATTGGAACCTCATTCCATTTATTCCCAGTTTAAAAGACAATGATTTCAATGTTGTTAGGGACTACGTACATATATTCCCATCATGGGAAGATTATTGTGAAGACAAACACCATTTTCACATCTTCCTGTCCAACTTACGTGTAAGTGCTATTATTCATGGTTATTATTTTCCTGTTTTCTGCTAATTGAACACATCAAAGATTTACATTACATTGTTGTAACTAGGCGAGGGTCAATCTGGATAGTCATGACGAGCAAAGCTTGCTTGTGCTTTTCAAGGAAGCATTGCAGCAGTATCAGTGTTACCTGAGGAAACCACACTTTGATGGCAAGTCTATAAACGAATTTCAGGTGAAGTCTCCTGTGCTAAATTTAGAAGACATTGAATGGAAAAAATCTTGTTATGCACTGGTCTCGTTCCCAGGATGAGGTACTGTCTATGAAATCACATGACAATTTGAACTTCTACTTTTCCGCATGTGCCTTACGGATCTTTTTTGTAGGAAATCTGCTCGAAGAAGAATTCCGGTTTCACAAGAACGACAGGATATCGCAAATATGCTGCCCGCTGCTTTGCTCTTGTTAGTACATGTTGTCCTGTATCACTATACATGCATACATACCTGGTTCATTATGTGACAGCAATATGCATGATAACTTGCTTATCAATTGTTCGCTCCAAATTATCTGATCTGTATGAATGGTTACATTAGTGTAGAATATATCCAATGCCAATGTTTTTTTAGCTCTGCATTGTTCTTGTAAGTACATGCTGTCCTTTATCAGTGTACTTATAATGACAGGTAGTTGTTCATGTACCATCACTCTGCAGCTTATTTTCCTTTGCCCTCCATTTTCTACAGATCAGATCTATATTTACTCTTACCATAAGGTTGGTATTGAAGAAGTTTAGCTGTGCATTGCTCTTGCCTGTACCTTTTGCCTGTATCGCTGCACTTACATTTATAACTACTTGGTTATGTAGCATCACTCTTCATCTTATCTTAAATATTCTCCATTTTTTCGTATATTATCACATCTATATTTACTCTTAACAAAATGTAGAATAAAGGCAATGCTTTTGAAGAAGATTCTGTGGTAAACTTCTTGAATTCTCCCCCCCCCATCAGCATGGACAAGGCCTTTATAGGGCCTGTATTCACCAATAATGTAAGTTTTTCCATCTCAAGCCTTCAAACTTTGTTGTATATATTTGGTTAGGCATGACTGCAACAGCTGTTTATTTTTGGTGTTTGCATCAAATTTCTTGTTTAAAGTTTATTATGTAGTTCATAAACAAAAGTTTGTCCTTTCTCCATTTAAGTTTTCAGTTGTACAACCAAGTTCCTTCTTCATACCATGTAAATTAAACTATACAGAGCAAGTGATCTTCTTTTGCACTGCATGTATGCTTCTATTCTTCATTCGTAATCCAGTGGTGTGGTGAACCTACCCACTACAACACAATGTCATATTAACTATGAACAATGTCATATCATTCTACTATTATTTAAACCGTCTCTTTATTTGCCAATCTGAAATGGTATAAACTGACAGCACACTAACCATTGATAATTATGAGTTCTTGATCTGTAATCCAGTGGTGTCGTGAAGCTGCCAACTCCTTCACAATGTCATTTCCTGCCATGTCTTGACCTGAACAATACCATATTGTGTTAATGCAATTTTGAACTGTGTCACTTTATTCGTCAGTAAGAAATGTGATGAATTGTCAGCACTGATACTTTTATGTGCAAAACCTATCATGTGTCTGCTTGTTTATCTTTCAGAGTGAGCAAGATATAAGTGTTGAACAAGCGCAATCTCATCATCTTGCTCAGCTGCTTACGCTGCAGCTCCCCAGCAGGGCTAACCTTTCTTGAACTCTATTGAAGTGTTGTCGGTTATGTATATTATTTTGTCGGCGTGTTTATTTGCACTGGTGGCGATCTTTGATCCCCAATGTATGTAATATGTTGTCTTCTTGTGCTTTATTATCATAGTGGCAAACTTTGATGCCCAGTGGATGTAATATGCCATAATTTCTTTATTGTATAGTCTAGGTTTTTTCTTATTCACGATGCTGCAGTTATTTTACTGTATATATATCCTGTCTTCGCAGTAAACCGGCCAAACCGTAAAATTACGGTACATAATCGGGCCGTCATGCAATCACGATGTAGTTTGGGCCTGAAACGTGCCGAATAGCTCACGGGCCGGCAGCAGCCCGAAATGAACCCCGGCCCATGATTGTGCGAATCAAATCACAGGCTTTTAACAGGCCAAAATTGTCTCAGCCCTTGTTGGGCCCAATCAGATATCGGCTGCGAGCAGGCTGGATGCAAACTGAGCCGTAGTTAGGCCCAACTATATGACGGGCTTTTAACAGGCAGAAACTAATATAGGGCCCAAATGTTAAACGGGCCCTTAATAGGCCAAAACTAATATCAGGCTGAATTACTAAGTGGGCCTTTAGCAAGTGGGCCCAAAAGCATAGTGTCCAGTTGACGGGCCGAATCTGATATGGGCAATAATTGAGCCCAAAGCCTCTTAAAGGGTCGAACCTGATCTGGGCGTAATTTGGCCCAGAACGTGGTAGGCTTTTAACGGGTCGGATCTTAAATGGGCCACTATTAGGCTCGGAGCGTGGCAGGCCATTAATGGACCAGATCAAATATGGGCCGGCATTTGGCCCAAAACAAGGCAGCCAGTTAATGGGCCGGCCTACTAGGTCCTCAAAATCTTGTGGGCCTACAGCTGGGCCGGCCCATTAATGTCGGCGAAATCTTGTGGGCCTTTAGCTGGGCCGACCCATTATGGCACACAAAAATCTTGTGGGACTTTACCTGGGCCGGCCCATTATGGCCCGTAAAATCTTGTGGGCCTTTAGCTGGGCCGGCCCATTATGGTCTGCAAAATCTCGTGGGCCTTTAGCTGGGCCGGCCCATTATGGTCCGCAAAATCTTGTGGGCCTTCAGTTGGGCCGGCCCATTTAAACTTGATGGGCCGTTCCATGTGTCAACATATCATAGGCGCGTCTCACCCATTGGATGAGTGACACCTGTGCCAACGCGGACCTGACACGTGTCTCCTCCATCCAATGATGATTTTAACATGGAAAATCCCCATTGGTCAGGGCTGTTGACGGGTTATCGGATCCAAAACCCGACCCGATAGCTTAACGGCGTTCCGTTACAGTGGATGCCACGTGTCGGTCACCCTTGACGAAAGCACTTCTGTGACGCGTGATTTATCATCATGGAAGTGGACACTTCCGTGATGATAATTTTGGTAATGTCATGGAACACTTCTATGACAGCACAGGTATGACTATCTTGATTCTGTCATAAAATCGTCATGGATGTACATGCATGATAGAAAACGCGGCCTACTGTGACAAACACGTATCATCACGGAAGTGTATTTTTTTGTAGTGATGTAGGCATGTATTCCGTAAATAGTCGTACGTGCTTATGGAAAGAACTTGCTTGACATCTTTTGTCCAACCCTCCCGTGGCAGCGGGGTACATATTGGAAACTAAGGAATATTAAGGCCTCCTTTTAATTGAGAACCGGAACAAAGCATTAACACATAGTGAATACATGAACTCTTCAAACTATGGTCATCACCGGGAGAAGTCCTGGTTATTGTCACTCCGGGGCTGTCGCATCATAACACGTAGTAGGTGACTATAACTTGCAAGATTGGATCTAGAACATGGATATAATGGTGATAACATAAAGAATTCAGATGTGAAATCATGGCACCTGGGCCCAAAGTGACAAGCATTAAGCATGTCAAAGTCATAGCAACATCAATCTTAGAACATAATGGATACTAGGGATCAAGCCCTAACAAAACTAACTCGATTACATGATGAATCTCATCCAACTCCTCACCGACCAGCGAGCCTACGAAGGGATTACTCACTCCCCGTGGGGAGCATCATGGAATTGGCGATGGAGAAGGGTTGGTGATGACGAAGAATGAAAGTCCCCCTCCCCGGAGCCCCAAACGGACTCAAGATTTGGCCTCCCGATGAAGAACAGGAGGTGACGGCGGCTCCCTATCGTGGATCGCGATCATTCTTTCTCCCTGATTTTTTCTGGAAAAATAGGATTTTATAGCATCGGTTTCAGGGTCTACGGGGCCACCAGGTGGGGATAACTCACCTAGGTGCGCTTGGTGAGGGGGGCGCGCCCTGGTGGGTTGTGCCCACCTAGTTGCCCCCCTTCGGTAGATCATGCCTCCGGAAATTCTTATATATTATATAAAAATTCCTCGCAAAGTTTTGTCCCGTTCCGAGAACTTTTATTTCTACACAAAAACAACACCATGGTAGTTCTGCTGAAAACAGCGTCAGTCCGGGGTTAATTTCATCCGAATCATGCAAATTAGAGTCCAAGACAAGAGGAAAAGCATTAGGAAAAGTAGATACGTTG
Organism: Triticum dicoccoides; assembly: GCF_002162155.2. Classification (NCBI taxonomy): domain Eukaryota; kingdom Viridiplantae; phylum Streptophyta; class Magnoliopsida; order Poales; family Poaceae; genus Triticum; species Triticum dicoccoides. The sequence continues at coordinate 196,160,046 of NC_041390.1, read as the reverse complement.
GAGACGTATCAACAGGCCGGTCACATCGCACTGAAGACTTGGCCGGTTTAGAATGTATGGCTAGCAAACCAAGAGCATCATGGCGTTTTGAGGGACTCACAATGATCCATTTCGCATCACACTCCATTTTCCAGGTCTTCAACTCACAAGCCCAATTAGGGCCACCATTACCCCATAGATGAAAGTAACATTTAAAGTGATCACATGAGAAAGATCTAAGACTGAGGATAATCATCCCTGCTGTCTTGCAAGAAACATGAAAACCAAATACCTTATCCTTGATAGAGAAAACTAAAAACTGAAAAGCCGATCCTCCAATGGCAGCCTCAATTGCAACCGCCACCGAATCCTCAATGAGACGAAAATCATGACGGCCAAATGACATGACCATAATTAAATAGCCAGTGTCTTGCATGGGATGCACAGAAAGACCGGTAGATTTAAAAACCTTATCCGCAAAGACCAAGCCCTTGAAGAAATCCAACCAAGGGTGGATCCATCAATGGAACCCATATGGGATGGGTATGGACATGTAGATCCCATGACACCGGAGAGATTGAGTCGAGAGAACCTAAAATTTGGTGGCTAGTGGAGGAGATCGCCGGACGGTGGTGGAGATCGCCGTGGTGGGGGGTGGGGGTGGAGCGCCATTCAATTTGGAAAGATGTGGCACAACAGATTTAGTTTCATAACCATGGAAAGGACCATATTCAACCAAAGTAATTAACTCATGATCAACAGTGAATTCATAATCCTTGTCACTAAGAAAGATAGGAGAAGTAGAAAACTTAGGATCATATTTCATTCTTGTTATCATACATTGTTCTTATAGCTTACTCAGTAATTTCTTAACATCATCTCTATCATTACAAGCAAGAATTTCTCTAGCTATCTCCCCATTGTAGCGACCAGACCTCAAACAGTCTGATCCCTTTGTATAAGTGTCATCCCTGGATCGGTAATGCTGACGCACACAGTACTCGAAGGATTTATAACAGAGTGGCAATCACACACTTATTACAATAGAGAACTTATTACAATAAATATGGCTTAAGGCCATCTAATACGATAACAACGGAAGGCTTGGAAGATAAAGTGAGTCCATCAACTCCAACGGCATCACTGAGTGAAAGACCACGACCTAAGGCTCCTTACTCGTCGTCTGAAAAGTCTGCAACATGATACGTTGCAGCCCGAAAAACGGGTCAGCACATGGAATATGCTGGCAATGTAACACAAGAGAGTACTGAACAGAAAATATATGCATATATGGTTTGGTGGAGGCTGTAAGGTTAAAGGTTTTGCGAAAACCCAATTTTTCCCTACTGCAAAAGAATAAATTTTATTTAACTATCATGGTAGTTGTTAAACATCGAGAAGGTTCACCCAACTCAATCCCAATTAAAAAATAATCATCATTAAACCCAATCAAATTATTTTAAGAGTGATGATATCCACTTGATAATCCAAGAACTAGATACTCAAGATGTCCATAACCGGGGACACGGCTAACCATGATTAGTTTGTACACTCTGCAGAGGTTTGTGCACTTTTCCCCACAAGACTCGATCTCCTCCGTTGGAGTTCTCGCACTACATGGTGTTTGAGAAACGGATGACCGAGACACAGTCTTTCCGAAGAGGTCCCCTTAACCGATAGATAGACCGGTACACCTACAATCCCCTACATCTGCTAGCCCATCATGGAAAGGTTGCCCACAAGTTACTCAACTATGCCAGAGCCCATAATGGCACGTGGCTGCACACGGAAGTTTCCAGTATGAATAATCTTATGATCCCTTTGAGCCTGGGTGGCGGTCCATAGGAGAATCACACGGTACCCCGGGATTTCCAAAAATATAAGCAATCACTGGGTTCCCCAGGTGCCTCAATCCACCCAGATGTGTATTAAAGTTGCCACCTTAAGTAACCATTAATTTAACAATCTCACATCTATCATGAATACACTCAAACCCAATCCATGTCTACGAGCATAGCATGGCAATATAAGCAACATAGAATTAACTCCCAGGGTTTGAAAATAAGCAGGTGAATAGGTACTACGTCATCTACTTCCCAAACCCCACAATTTAATTCGGATCCTAACCATGCAATGTTTGAGGGTTGATCTAATGCAATGAAAACTGGGTAGTAAGAGGTATGATCAAAGTGTTACTTGCCTTGCTGATGATCCGCGAAACCAAGAGACTCGATGTAGCACGCTTCGCACTCCGGGTACTCTATCGCAATCAAACAAGCATATAGTAAGCAATCAAGCAAAAGCACGGGTAAAACTCAAATAAGAGATCTAACCAGAAAGTTCAACTTAAGAACTCCGGTTTGCAAAAAGAATCAAATCAAACGAAGCAACAAAACTCAAACGGCGAGAGAAACAAGCTTCGTTTACTAATCTGGACTAAGGTCAAATTTTATAGTAGCAAAAACTTGTTTAAGTTGGTTAAACGGAAAGAGGGTTTTGAGACGAAACTCTAGGCGCTTGAATCGCCTGATTCCGATAAACGAGCAAAAAGTCATACTAGAACGAAAATCGAATCAGAAATCGCGATAGAAAATAATCACGGAAAATCCGAGAAAAAGAAAAATTGACGAACAGGCTAACGAGCGAACGTTCGCTGTGTGCGGCTAAACAGTGAAAATCGTTCGTAAAAACGAACGTACGGACGAACGTCCGCTAAATAACTATACCGTAAAAAAACCGATCTAAATAAGAAATAAAAAAACCGTAGATCTAAAAAAACCGTACGGTTTTCCAAAGAAAACTGGCGGCAGCGACGCTACCTCCGGCAAGACCGGCGAGGGGCGGCGGGTCGGCGGCGGCTCCGGCGAGGCAGCGTGGCGGCGCGAGGCGGTGGCGTGGCGGCAGCGGGGCAGGCGGTTTAGGGTTAGGGTTTGGGGTGGCGGGGCTAACGGGCTACGGGGGTGCGGCTTTAAAGGGGCCGGCCCGAAGAGTCCTAGCCGAAAACGGCCCTAAGTCGGTTTGACTTTTTTTAAAATAATTTCAGTGTGCAGAAAAAGAAAGAAAAGAAATACTAAATGGACTCCAAAAATCCTGAAATAAATTTTCCCCGTCCTCTAAAAGTAAGCCGGACAAGGTGAACATTTATTTGGGCCTAAAATGCAATTTTGAAAAACGCATATTTTTCGTAATTGAAATAAAATAGCGAAAAAAACTCCGAATAAAAATCTTATTTGATTTTAATATTAAATCTCTGATATTTCTTTATTTTGAGGAAGTCATTTTATCCTCTCTCTTTTATTTTAATAAAAGAAATATTTCAGAGAAAAATAACTAAAATCAAATGATCCTTTTTTCAAAATTTGAGAATAACTCAAATATGAAATTAACGAAATCCCTAACTCTCTCCGTGGGTCCTTGAGTTGCGTAGAATTTCTAGGATCAACCAAAAATGCAATAAAACATGATATGCAATGATGATCTAATGTATAACATTCCAAATTGAAAATTTGGGATGTTACAAACCAACCCCCCTGAAGATGAATCTTGCCCTCGAGATTTGGGTTGGCTAGAAAATAGGTGAGCGTGATCCTTTCGTAAGTCTTCTTCTCATTCCCAAGTGGCTTCATCCTCGGTATGGTGACTCCACTGAACCTTGCTAAACTTGATAACCTTGTTGCGCGTAACTCGGCTGGCAAACTCGAGTATCTTGACTGGTTTCTCCTCATATGTCAAATCACTATCCAACCGTATCGCTTCTAGCGGCATTGTATCTCTCGGAGAAATTTCAGCCATCTCCGCGTGGCACTTCTTCAACTGAGAAACGTGGAACACATCGTGAACTCAGGACAATCCTTCATGTAATTCCAACTTGTAAGCAAGTTCTCCCATATGTTCCAAAACTCTGTATGGTCCCACAAAACTTGGTGCTAACTTTCCCTTAACTCCAAAGCGCTTCACCCTTCGGAGTGGTGATACTCGAAGATACACTCTGTCTCTGACTTTGTAGGTTGTCTCCTTGCATTTTGAATCCGCATAACTCTTCTGTCTGGATTGGGCTACCTTGAGTCTATCGCGAATCAGCTTAACCTTCTGTTCAGACTCTTTAATCAAATCTGGTCCGAACAACTATCGGTCTCCAACTTCGTCCCACAACAACGGTGTTCTACACCTCCTTCCGTACAGTGCTTCGAAAGGGGCCATCTTCAAACTGGCTTGATAACTGTTGTTATAAGAGGACTCTGCATAAGGCAAATTATCGTCCCAACTAGATCCATAGTCTAGCGCACAACCTCTCAACATGTCCTCTAGAATCCGATTTACTCTTTCAGTCTGTCCATCTGTTTGCGGGTGAAAAGATGTACTGAACTCTAGTCTGGTTCCCAAAGTTTCATGCAACTGATTCCAAAACTTTGAAGTAAACTGGGTTCCTCTATCTGATACAATGGTCCTCGGAACTCCATGCAGACATACGATCCTGGTCATATAGATCTTTGCCAACTTAGCACCGGTGTAAGTGGTCTTTACTAGGATGAAATGATCTACTTTCGTCAATCGATCGACTACAACCCATATCGAGTCATAGCCGGAACGAGTCCTGGGCAATCCCGTGATAAAATCCATGCTTAGTTTATCCCACTTCTATTCGGGTATAGGCAATGGCTATAGCAATCCTGCTGGCTTCTGATGTTCTGCCTTCACTCTCTGACATACATCACAAACTACTACATACTCCGCAATATCCTTCTTCATACCGGTCCACCAGAAACTGTCCTTCAAATCCAGATACATCTTGGTATTTCTTGGGTGAATCGAATATGGCGAATCATGGGCCTCTTGCAGAATCAACTTCCTGATCTCCTGATCATTTGGTACATATACGCGGTCCTCAAACCATAAAGTATCGTGCTCATCCTCACGAAATCCGTTGGCTTTTCCTTTGCTCATCCTTTCCTTTATTTCGGCAATCTCCTTGTCCGTCTTCTGAGCTTCTCTGATCTTATCCATCAAGGTAGATTGAATCTTCAATGCTGCTACATAACCTTTCAGAACTATCTCGAAACATAGTTCGCGAAGGTCTTCTGTTAACTCCTTGGGTAATTCTCCGGTCATGAGGGTATTTACATGACTCTTGCAGCTCAACGCATCTGCTACTACGTTAGCCTTTCCTGGGTGATAATGCAATCTCATATCATAATCTTTAATGATTTCTAACCATCTCCTCTGCCTGAGATTTAACTCCTTCTGCATGAAGATATACTTCAAACTCTTGTGATCCGTGTATAGCTCACAATGGTTTCCGATGAGAAAATGTCTCCATGTCTTCAACGCATGCACTACGGCTGCTAACTCCAAATCATGCATAGCATAGTTTAACTCATGGGGTTTAAACTGTCGTGAGGCATATGAAACAACTCTTCCCTCCTGCATAAGTACAGCTCCAAGTCCCCGACGAGAAGTGTCGCAATATACTTCATAATCTTTGCGTTGATCTGGTAGAATCAACACCGGTGATGTAACCAACTGTCTCTTCAACTCCTGAAAACTGGCCTCACATTCCTCAGTCCAATTGAACTTGGTGTCCTTCTTTAACATCTCCGTCATGGGCTTTGCAATCTTTGAGAAATTCTCAATGAACCTCCGATAGTATCCTGCGAGTCCAAGAAAACTCTGGATCTCTCCAACTGTCGTGGGTGATTCCCAGTTTGTCACGGTGACGACCTTGGTGGGGTCTACTGCTATTCCTTCTCCGGATATAACATGTCCAAGAAATCCAACTTCCTTCAACCAAAACTCACACTTGCTGAACTTGGCGTATAACTGATGTTCCCTGAGCTTGCCAAGTACCAAACACAAATGTTCTTTATGTTCTTCTTCATTCTTCGAGTAAACGAGAATATCATCAATGAACACTATGACGAACATATCCAAAAACTCCATAAACACTTTGTTCATCATGTTCATAAAGTAGGCAGGTGCATTAGTCAAGCCGAATGACATAACGGTATACTCATATAGCCCGTACCTTGTGGTAAAAGTTCTCTTAGGTATGTCCTGCTCTCGAATCTTCATCTGGTGGTACCCTGATCGCAAATCGATCTTGGAAAACACTTTAGCTCCTTACAACTGATCAAACAAAGCATTGATCATCGGCAGTGGGTACTTATTCTTGATCGTTACTTCATTCAATCCACGATAATCAACAACCATCCTTAACGATCCATCCTTCTTTTCCACTAGAAGTACTGGTGATCCCCAAGGTGACGAGCTTGGGCGAATATATCCCTTATCCAGTAACTCCTTAATCTGCTTCTTAATTTCCTCTAAACCTGTGCAGGCATCCTATACGATCTCTTAGATATTGGCCCAGTTCCTGGCAAAAGCTCTATCAAAAACTCTGTGTCTCTATCTGGTGGCATGCCTGGCAACTCTTCTGGAAATACATCCAGAAAATCCTTTACTACTGGTACTTCCTCCTGTACAACTCCTGATAAGGAATTTACTTGAGTCCTATTCGGAACATGCCGGGATACATACTTGATCCTTTTTCCGTCTGGGGTGGTGAGTAAAATCGTCTTACTGGCGTAATCGATGTTTCCTCCATACATCGATAGCCAATCCATACCCAGAATCACATCCAAACCTTGCGATTCCAAAATTATCAGATCGGATTGGAAAACATGCCTACCTATGGCCAATGGCATCTGAAAACATTCATGGCTTGCCATATACTCTGCTCCGGGTGAGGTTACTAACATGGGTGTCTTAAGTATTCTAGTGGGCAGGTTATACTTATCCACAAATCCCCTTGATATGTATGAATGAGATGCACCAGTATCAAAAAGAACGATTGCAGTAAATGACTTAACCAAAAACTTACCAATTATTGCATCTGGCTGGGCTTCAATCTCCTCCATGTTAATGTGGTTCACTTGTCCCCTGTTGAAAGGGTTGGGCTTCTTCCCAGAGCTTCCATTGCCATTTCCATTCTTAGCTTCAGGACATTCATTGGTGTAATGTCCAGTCTTCTGACACTTGTAGCAAGTAACGTGGCTTAGATCCTTCTTGGCGGGTGTTGCCGGGTTGGAACGGTTCTGTCCGCTACTTCCTCCATTACCATTGCCGTTCTTGGGGCCACTATGGTTATGCGAACTTCCTCCATTATGAGTGTGGCCTCCATGGTTATGCACAAGCCCTCCCGAGTTCAGGGTGAAATGGGGTCTCTGCTGAGCTCCAGAATTATACTTCCCTTGTGCATACTTCCTCTTGCGGCTATCAATCTGCTACTGCTTCCCTTCAAGCATGAGAGCTCTATCCACCAACTCCTGGTAGTTATTGAAATTTGCAACCATCAACTGCATGCTCAGCTCATCATTCATTCCTTCCAGAAACTTCTCCTTCTTAGCTGCATCTGTAGCAACATCATGTGGGGCATAACGTGCTAGCTTACTAAACTCATCCACATACTGGCCAACAGTGCATCCTGCTTGGCGTAAGTTGCGAAACTCATGCTTCTTCATGGCCATAGCTCCTGCTGATACATGGGCATTATGGAAAGCCTGCTGGAACTGATCCCATGTGATAGTGGCTATAGGATAGGTGACAGTGTAATTCTCCCACCATGAGGCTGCTGGTCCATCCAATTGGTGTGTGGCAAAATGCACCTTCCTCAGCATATGGGCATCCTGCAGTGGTTAATTCCCTTCCAATCCTGCGGAGCCAATCATCTGCAACTATCGGCTCGGTGCTACTAGAAAACACCGGCGGCTGCAACCTCAGAAAATGGGCTAAATCGTCAACTGGTGGTGGTGGTGGTGGGTTGTTGTTGTTTCCTTGGTTCTAAACTAACAACTGCATCAGGGTATTTTGCTGCTGGATCAACTGAGTGAGCTCCGATGGAAAGGTAAATCCGGGGTCACGTCTCGGAGGCATCTGAGGGTTTAGAGATAATAGAATAGAATGAGGTCTAGTGAGAAAACACTACCCATATGCACATGAGACAAACACAAACATATCACTCAATCAATCAAGCAAGGGCATACAATCGGTCTAGAACTATCGTTTACAAAGTGCTTGGACTATACTATTTACATGGTAGACTACTACTACTATTTTGGTGGTCAACTAGAAATATTGATCGGTTGAAGACTCCATGACATCTGCTCCAGCTTCATCAACATAGTCATCATCGCTATCGTCAGGGTCCGAGTAGGTGTCGTCGATGATGATGTAGTCCTCCGGACGAATCTCCTTGGGTTCTTCGTCTTCTCCTCCTGGTGCGGGGTCTCCCATGAATAATCCTAGCTTCCTTTCCAGATCGTATTTCCTCTCCACTAGTACGACGATTTCCTCCTCGTAATCTTCATGAGTAGCCTTGAGTTCTTCCTCCAGCTTCGTGATCCTTGTCATTGCCTTCTTCAGATCTATCATGCCTGCGCACATCTAGTTCTCCTGACGGCAAATATGCTGGTTTAACTCCTGGATGAAAGCTGCAATGGATCTATCCTTCCTGGTGCTAATCATCTCCCATTGCTCATCTCGGCGCCCATAATTCTGGTAGATAGTATCCTTGAGATCCTTGTGGTAAACTTCTCCAATGCCATACTCTTTCCTAGACTCCAGGTTGGTGCATCGAAAGAAAACTCTATGGGATCAGTGACTGGTGTGAATGTCCTTCCTGGAACTTGAACTTGTATCATCCAGTGCTCCTCTTCTGGTAAAGTGGCATTGTAAGTCTCGATGAAGCTTGGTATTCCAATGTTCAAGTACCTAGTGACTTCCTTCAAGTGTCTTCCAAAGGGAGCGTCTTCATCCGGTTGCGCAAACTTGTTCCTTGCGTCCACCATCCTAAAGAGTAGAAAAAAGGAGAGGAGTCAGAAATGAGAAGAAAATAGTGATCTAGGGCTTTAGCTTAATGGTCGTGTCCTACAGTCAGTGTGTGCTCTGCTACCATCTTTGTAGCGACTAGACCTCAAACAGTCCGATCTCTGTGTATAAGTGTCATCCCTGGATCGGTAATGCTCACACACACGGTACTCGAAGGATTTTATAACAGAGTGGCAATCACACACTTATTACATCGAATGTCCCAAGAGAGAACTTATTACAATAAATATGGCTTAAGGCCATCTAATACGATAACAGCGGAATGCTTGGAAGATAAAGTGAGTCCATCAACTCCAACAGCATCACTGAGTGAAAGACCATGACCTAAGGCTCCTTACTCGTCGCCTGAAAAGTCTGCAACATGATACGTTGCAGCCCAAAAAACGGGTCAGCACATGGAATATGCTGGCAATGTAACACAAGAGAGTACTGAATAGAAAATGCTATCACTATATGCATATATGGTTTGGTGGAGGTTGTAAGGTTATAGGTTTTGCGAAAAGCCAATTTTTCCCTACTACAAAGGAATAAATTTTATTTAACTATCATGGTAGTTTCTAAACATTGAGAAGGTTCACCCAACTCATTCCCAATTAAAAAATAATCATCATTAAACCCAATCAAATTATTTTAAGAGTGATGAGATCCACATGATAATCCAAGAACTATATACTCAAGATGGTCATAACCGGGGACACGGCTAACCATGATTAGTTTGTACACTCTGCAGAGGTTTATGACTTCTCCCCACAAGACTCGATCTCCTCCGTTGGAGTTCTCGCACTACATGGTGTTTGAGAAACGAATGACCGAGACACAGTCTTTCTGAAGAGGTCCCCTTAACCGATAGATAGGCCGGTACACCTACAATCCCCTACATCTGCTAGCCCATCATGGAAAGGTTTCCCACAATTTACTCAACTATGCAAGAGCCCATAATGGCATGTGGCTGCACGCGGAAGTTTCCAGTATGAATAATCTTATGATCCCTTTGAGCCTGGCTGGCGGTCTATAGGAGAATCACACAGTACCCCGGGATTTCCAAAAATACAGGCAATCACTGGGTTCCCCAGGTGCCTCAATCCACCCAGATGTGTATTAAAGTTGCCACCTTAAGTAACCATTAATTTAACAATCTCACATCTGTCATGAATACACTCAAACCCAATCCACGTCTACGAGCATAGCATGGCAATATAAGCAACATAGAAGTAACTCCCAGGGTTTGAAAATAAACAGGTGAATATGTACTACCTCATCTACTTCCCAAACCCCACAATTTAATTCAGATCCTAACCATGCAATCTTTGAGGGTAGATCTAATACAATGAAAACTGGGTAGTAAGAGGTATGATCAAAGTGTTACTTGCCTTGCTGATGATCCGTGAAACCTAGAGACTCGATGTAGCACGCTTCGCACTTCGGGTACTCTATCGCAATCAAACAAGCATACAATAAGCAATCAAGCAAGAGCACGGGTAAAACTCATATAAGAGATCTAACCAGAAAGTTCAACTTAAGAACTCTGGTTTGCAAAAAGAATCAAATCAAACGAAGCAACAAAACTCAAACGGCGAGAGAAACAAGCTTCATTTACTAATCTGGACTAAGGTCAAATTTTACAGTAGCAAAAACTTGTTTAAGTTGGTTAAACGAAAAGAGGGTTTCGAGACGAAACTCTAGGCGCTTGAATCTCTTGATTTCGATAAACGAGTGAAAAGTTATATTAGAACGAAAATCGGATCAGAAATCACGATCGAAAATAATCGCGGAAAATCCGAGAAAAAGAAAAACTGACGAACAGGCTAACGAACGAACGTTCGCTGCCTGCGGCTAAACGATGAAAACCGTTCGTAAAAACAAACATACAGACGAATGTCCGCTAAATAACTAAACCGTAAAAAAATAAAAACGATCTAAAAAATAAAAAAACCGCAGATCTAAAAAACCATATGGTTTTCTGAAGAAAACCGGCAGCGGCGCTACCTCCGGCAAGTCCGGCGAGGGGCGGCGGGTCGGCGGTGGGTCGGCGGCGGCTCCGGCGAGGCAGCGGGTCAGCGGCGGGGCGGGCGGCTTAGGGTTAGGGTTTGGGGTGGCGAGGCTAACGGGCTGCGGGGGTGCAACTTTAAAGGGGCCGGCCCGAAGAGTCCTGGCCGAAAACGGCCCTAAGTCGGTTTGACTTTTTTTAAATAATATCGGCGTGCAGAAATAGAAAGAAAAGAAATACTAAACGGACTCCAAAAATCCCGAAATACAATTTCCCCGTCCTCTAAAAATAAGTCGGACAAGGTGAACATTTATTTGGGCCTAAAATGCAATTTTGAAAAACGCATATTTTCCTAATTCAAATAAAATAGCGAAAAAAACTCCGAATAAAAATCTTATTTGATTTTAATATTAAATCTCTGATATTTCTTTATTTTGAGGAAGTCATTTTATCCTCTCTCTTTTATTTTAATAAAAGAAATATTTCAGAGAAAAATAACTAAAATCAAATGATCCTTTTTTCAAAATTCGAGAATAACTCAAATATGAAATTAATGAAATCCCCAACTCTCTCCGTGGGTCCTTGAGTTGTGTAGAATTTCTAGGATCAACCAAAAATGTAATAAAACATGATATGCAATGATGATCTAATGTATAACATTCCAAATTGAAAATTTGGGATGCTACACCCATCCATAACATAACTCTCAGGTATCTTAGGCATTTCAATTCTAAGAGAGCTAGGCCTAATAGGTGAATCATAATTTTCATTAGTTTCAATAGTTTCAAGTTCTTTAGCTTTAGCAACTTGTTCATCAAGAAATTCACCTAGTGGCATAGCTTTATCAAACAAAGTACTGACATCATCAACATCATCAGTCATAGCAGAAGTAGCATCATCAATGACTTGCAACATATCAGATTGAATAGCAGATGATGGTGTCGCAAGCCTACTCAAAACAAAAGGTGAATCAAGTGCGGAGCTAGATGGCAGTTCCTAACCCCTCCCCCTCATTTTAGAGGGTACAATCTTGATTCTAGTGTCTTTCAGATTCTTTGTAGTGATCAACAGATATAATTCCCAAGTGACTCAACAATAGAGCTATGCTCCGTGGCAACGGCGCCAGAAAAAGGTCTTGAGAACCCACAAGTATAGGGGACCGCAACAATTTTCAAGGGTAGCATTTCACCCAAATTTATTGATTCAACACAAGGGGAGCCAAAGAATATTTGCAAGTATTAGCAGTTCAGTTGTCAATTCAACCACACTTGGAGAAGTAAATATCTGCATCAAAGTGTTTAGTAGCCCAGTAGTATTATAGTATGAAAGAAGTGGTAATAGTAGCAATAGTAACAGTAATAGTACCAGTAGCAGTTTTGTAGTGAAAAGCATAGGCATTGGATCAACAATGGATATTTGTGTTGCATGACATTCATCATATAACAGTCACAACCTAGAGCAATATATACAAAATAGCTTCAATTCATTAATGTAATGTAGGCATGTATTCCGTATATAGTCATACGTGCTTATAATAAGAACTTGCATGACTTCTTTTCTACTACCCTCCCGTGGAAGTGGGGTCCATAAGGAAACTAAGGGATATTAAGGAATCTTTTCGATAGAGAATCGGAATAAAGCATTAAGCATGGTGAATACATGAACTCCTCATACTACGGTCATCACTGGAAAGAATCCCAACTGTTCTCACTTTGGGGTATGCGGATCATAACACGTAGTAGGTGCATACAACTTGCAAGATAGGATCATGAACTCAAATATATTCATGAAAACATAACGGGTTCAGATATGAAATCATGGTACTCATGCCCTAGTGACAAGCATTAAGCATAGCAAAGTCATAGCAGCATCAATCTCAGAACATAGTGGATACTAGGGGTCAAGCCCTAACAAATTGACTTGATTACATGACAAATCTCATGCAAGTCCATCACCGTCTAGCAAGCCTACAAAGGAATTACTCCCTACCGGCGGTCAGCATCATGAAATGGGTGATGAAGAAAGGTTGGTGATGATGATGGCGTTGAATCCTCCTATCCGGAGCCCCGAACGGACTCCACATCAACCCTCCCGATGAAGAACAAGGTGGCGGCTCCGTTAATAAAACGCGATGAAACTAGTTCTCTCGTTTTTTTTCTCAGGGAAAAGGAATTTATAGGCTTGAGATTATGGTCAGTAGAGCAACATGGGCCCCACAAGGCAACATGGCACGTCCAGGGTGGTGGTTGTGCCCTATTGCCTTTTGGGCAACTGGTGGCCCCCTCTGTTGCATCTTCTCTCAAGTATTTTTTATATATTCCATAAAAAACTCCAAAACGTTTCGTCCAATTCTGAGAACTTCTATTTGTACTGAAAACAACACCATGGTAGTTCTGCTAAAAACACCATCATTCCATGTTAGTTTAATTCAAATCATGCAAATTATAGTCCAAAACAAGAGCACAAGTGTTTGGGAAAGTAGATACGACAAAGATGTATCAGAGCGTTATCTGGAAATTTTCTATTCGTCAGTTGCTAGAGGAAACGATAACAAGGGTGATTTTGACTAAAAAACTATGGGGAGGTAAAAACATAAATAGAACATCGGGTAGAATAAATGAGAGGCACTTGAGTAATAATGGCATTCTCGAGGTATTCGGAATCATCACTATACATTCGTTCTACCAATACTAAGCCACTTTACATGTTTATGTTTGTGGATGGAGCCGATACGGATATATGCATACACACAGCAGCCCTGTATCACATACCCCACCACCGTCTTTCCCCACTCCAGTTATCAGACGGTCATTATGGGGGAAAAGGTCCCTGTGGACGCAGCAAAAGTGGTCTATATTTTAGCCCCTGCTGCAATGATCCGCTACGAAGGGAGATGGGGCATGTCACTCACCCACCTCGCCAACCATATGGTTCACCAATAGTAATAACATTCCTTCCAAAATTGGCATACATTGGATGGTCGACTTCACCCAACGTTAAGAAGACTACTAACATAAACATGCAAAGAGCATATCATATTGCGCAAGACAATTTGTATTAGCACATACTAGAGTTCATCTTATTCCCCCAAGAACTAATAAATTACTCAAACATGGTGATGGAGTACATAGAGATTAGCGATGAGTTACAAGCCAACACGAGCCTAGAGATGGAGATGGGGTAAGTCATGGCGCCTAATACATGTGCAACGTATCTATAATTTTTGGTTGTTCCATTGTAGCAACCTGACCTCAGACGGTCAAGTCTCTGTGCTTAAGTGTCATCCCTAGATCGGTATGCTGACACACACAGTACTCGAGGATTTATAATAGAGGTAAAATACCAGGTATAAAGTAACGTAAATGCTATTACCTCAATCCAAATAGCGAAAGTAACAACAAGGTTGTGGATTCCCATCAACACCAACGACAAAGTTGAGTGTAGAAATCATAACCCTAACGTATCACTTACTCGTCGAAGATTCCTGCAACATGAGACGTTGCAGCCATGCAGGTCAATACATTGAATGTACTAGCAATTTCACACCAAAGAGAAATGATGAATAATAGCTATCACTACATGCATATTTGGCTGGTAGAGGCTCTAAGTTTAATTTTTGCATAACGGCATTTTTTATTGGGGAAAGTAGTAATTTCAAAAAAATTCCTACGCACACGCAAGATCATGGTGATGCATAGCGACGAGAGGGGAGAGTGTTTTCTACGTACCCTCGTAGACCGGAAGCGGAAGCGTTAGCACAACGCGGTTGATGTAGTCGTACGTCTTCACGGCCCGACCGATCAAGCACCGAAACTACGGCACCTCTGAGTTCTAGCACACGTTCAGCTCGATGACGATCCCCGGACTCTGATCCAGCAAAGTGTCGGGGATGAGTTCCGTCATCACGACGGCATGGTGACGATCTTGATGTTCTACCGTCGCAGGGCTTCGCCTAAGCACCGCAACAATATTATCGAGGATTATGGTGGAGGGGGGCACCGCACACGGCTAAGAGATCAATGATCAATTGTTGTCTATGGGGTGCCCCCCTGCCCCCGTATATAAAGGAGTGGAGGAGGGGCCGGCCAAGGAGGGTGGCGCGCCCTAGGGGGGAGTCCAACTCCCATAGGGAGTAGGACTCCCCTTTTTCCTATTAGGAGTAGGAGAGGGAAGGAAGAGGAAGGAGGGAGGAAGGAAAGGGGGGCCAGGCCCCCTCCCAATTCGGATTGGGCTTGGGGGGGCGCCCCCTCCCTTGCTCCTTTCCCCTCCTTTCCACTAAGGCCCAATAAGGCCCATATACCTCCCGGGGGGTTCCGATAACCTCCCGGTGATCCGGTATTGTCCCAATCTCACCCGGAACCTTTCCGGTGTCCAAATATAGTCGTCCAATATATCGATCTTTATGTCTCGACCATTTCGAGACTCCTCGTCAAGTCCGTGATCATATCCGGGACTCCGAACAACCTTTGGTACATCAAAATACATAAACTCATAATGAAACTGTCATCGTAACGTTAAGCGTGCGGACCCTACGGGTTCGAGAACAATGTAGACATGACCGAGACACGTCTCCGGTCAATAACCAATAGCGGAACCTGGATGCTCATGTTGGCTCCTACATATTATACGAAGATCTTTATCAGTCAGACCGCATAACAACATACGTTGTTCCCTTTGTCATCGGTATGTTACTTGCCCGAGATTCGATCGTCGGTATCTCAATACCTAGTTCAATCTCGTTATCGGCAAGTCTCTTTACTCGTTCCGTAATACATCATCTCGCAACTAACTCATTAGTTGTATTTCTTGCAAGTCTTAAGTGATGTGCATTACCGAGAGGGCCCAGAGATACCTCTCCGACAATCGGAGTGACAAATTCTAATCTCGAAATACGCCAACCCAACAAGTACCTTCGGAGACACCTGTAGAGCACCTTTATGATCACCCAGTTACGTTGTGATGTTTGGTGGCACACAAAGTGTTCCTCCGGTAAACGGGAGTTGCATAATCTCATAGTCATAGGAACATGTATAAGTCATGAAGAAAGCAATAGCAACAAACTAAACGATCAAGTGCTATACTAACGGAATGGGTCAAGTCAATCACATCATTCTCATAATGATGTGATCCCGTTAATCAAATGACAATGCATGTCTATGGTTAGGAAACATAACCATCTTTGATCAACGAGCTAGTCAAGTAGTGGCATATTAGTGACACTCTGTTTGTCTATGTATTCACACATGTATTATGTTTTCGGTTAATACAATTCTAGCATGAATAATAAACATTTATCATGATATAAGGAAATAAATAATAACTTTATTATTGCCTTTAGGGCATATTTCCTTCAGTCTCCCACTTGCACTAGAGTCAATAATCTAGTTCACATCGCCATGTGATTTAACACCAATAGTTCACATCACCATGTGATTAACACCCATAGTTCACATCGTCATGTGACCAACACCCTAAGGGTTTACTAGAGTCAATAATCTGGTTCACATCGCTATGTCATTAACACCCAAAGAGTACTAAGGTGTGATCACGTTTTGCTTGTGAGAGAAGTTTAGTCAACGGGTCCGTGACATTCAGATCTGTAAGTATTTTGCAAATTTCTATGTCAACAATGCTCTGCACGGAGCTATTCTAGCTAATTGCTCCCACTTTCAATATGTATCCAGATTGAGATTTAGAGTCATCTGGACCAGTGTCAAAATTTGCATCGACGTAACCCTTTACGACGAACCTTTTTGTCACCTCCATAATCGAGAAACATATCCTTATTTCACTAAGGATAATTTGACCGCTGTCCAGTGATCTACTCCTAGATCACTATTGTAGTCTCTTGCCAAAAACAGTGTAGGGTATACAATAGATCTGGTACACCGCATGGCATATTTTATAGAACCTATGGCCAAGGCATATGGAATGACTTTCATTCTCTCTCTATCTTCTGCCGTGGTCGGGTTTTGAGTCTTACTCAACTTCAAACCTTGTAACAGAGGCAAGAACTCTTTCTTTGACTATTCCATTTTGAACTACTTCAAAATCTTGTCAAGGTTTGTACTCATTGAAAAACTTATCAAGCGTTTTGCTCTATCTCTATAGATCTTGATGCTCAATACGTAAGCAGCTTCACCGAGGTCTTTCTTTGAAAAACTCCTTTCAAACACTCCTTTATGCTTTGCAGAATAATTCTACATTATCTCCGATCAACAATATGTTATTCACATATACTTATCAGAAATGATGTAGTGCTCCCACTCACTTTCTTGTAAATACAGGCTTCACTGCAAGTCTGTATAAAACTATATGCTTTGATCAACTTATCAAAACGTATATTCCAACTCCGAGATGCTTGCACCAGTCCAAAGATGGATCGCTAGAGCTTGCATATTTTGTTAGCACCTTTAGGATTGACAAAACTTTCTTGTTGTATCATATACAACTCTTCTTTAATAAATCT
This sequence comes from Triticum dicoccoides, assembly GCF_002162155.2. NCBI lineage: Eukaryota > Viridiplantae > Streptophyta > Magnoliopsida > Poales > Poaceae > Triticum > Triticum dicoccoides. The sequence goes on along the minus strand of NC_041390.1, from coordinate 196,142,728 downwards.
ATTAAGGAATGTAGTTTTGTTTATCCACTTACCAGATTTCATAAAATGCGGCAATTGCTAACATGATTCGGACAGACTTAAGCATAGATACGAGTGAAAAACTCTCATCGTAGTCAACACTTTGAACTTGTCGAAAACCTTTTTTCGACAATTCTAGCTTTTGTAGATAGTGACACTACTATCAGCGTCCGTCTTCCTCTTGAAGATCCATTTAATATCAATGGCTCGCCGATCAATGGGAAAGTCAATCGAAGTCCATATTTTGTTCTCATACATGGATCTCATCTCAGATTTCATGGCCTCAAGCCATTTCGCGGAATCTGGGCTCATCATCGCTTCCTCATAGTTCGTAGGCTCGTCATGGTCAAGTAACATGACCCCCAGAACAAGATTACCATACCACTCTGATGCGGATCTCACTCTGGTTTACCTACGAGGTTCGGTAGTAACTTGATCTGAAGTTACATGATCATCATCATTAGCTTCCTCACTAACTGGTGTAGTAATCACAGGAACAGATTTCTGTGATGAACTACTTTCCAATAAGGGAGCAGGTACAGTTACCTCATCAAGTTCTACTTTCCTCCCACTCACTTCTTTCGAGAGAAACTCCTTTTCTAGAAAGGATCCATTCAAAGCAACGAATATATTGCCTTCGGATCTGTGATAGAAGGTGTACCCAACATTTTCTTTTGGGTATCCTATGAAGAAGCACTTCTCCGATTTGGGTTATAGGTTATCAGGTTGAAACTTTTTCACATAAACATTGCAACCTCAAACTTTAAGAAACGACAGCTCAGGTTTCTTGCCAAACCATACTTCATACGGTGTCGTCTCAATGGATTTAGATGGTGCCCTATTTAATGTGAATGCAGCTATCTCTAATGCATAACCCCAAAAGGATAGTGGTAGATCGGTAAGAGACATCATAGATTGCACCATATCAAATAAAGTAAGGTTATGACGTTTGGACACACCATTATGATGTGGTGTTCCAGGTGGCGTGAGTAGTGAAACTATTTCACATTGTTTTTAACTGAAGGCCAAACTCGTAACTCAAATATTTTACTTCTGCAATCATATCGTAGAAACTTTTATTTTTGTAACAATGATTCTCCACTTCACTCTGAAATTCTTTGAACTTTTCAAATGTTTCAGACTGGTGTTTCATCAAGTAGATATACTCATATCCGCTCAAATCATCTGTGAAGATCAGAAAATAATGATACCTGCCGCGAGCTTCAATATTCATCGGACCACATACATCAGTATGCATGATTTCCAACAAATCTGTTGCTTGCTGCATTGTTCCGGAGAACGGAGTCTTAGTCATCTTGCCCATGAGGCATGGTTCGCAAGCATCAACTGATTCATAATCAAGTGATTCCAAAAGTCCATCAGCATGGAGTTTCTTCATGCGCTTTACACCAATATGACCTAAACGGCAGTGCCACAAATAAGTTGCACTATCATTATTAACTTTGCATCTTTTGGTTTCAATATTATGAATATGTGTATCACTACGATCGAGATCCAACGAACCATTTTCATTGGGTGTGTAACCATATATGTAAACAAAATAACAATTTATTCTCTTACTTAAATGAATAACCGTATTGCAATAAATATGATCAAATCATATTCATGCTCAATGCAAACACCAAATAACACTTATTTAGGTTTAACACTAATCCCGAAAGTATAGGGAGTGTGCGATGATGATCATATCAATCTTGGAACCACTTCCAACACACATCTTCACTTCACCCTTAACTACTCTCTGTTCATTCTGCAACTCCCGTTTCGAGTTACTACTCTTAGCAACTGAACCAGTATCAAATACCGAGGGGTTGCTACGAACACTAATAAAATACACATCAATAATCTGTATATCAAATATACCTTTGTTCACTTTTCCATCCTTCTTATCCGCCAAATACTTGGGGCACTTCTGCTTCCAGTGACCAGTCCCTTTGCAGTAGAAGCACTTAGTCTCAGGCTTAGGATCAGACTTGGGCTTCTTCACTTGAGCAGCAACTTGCTTGTCGTTCTTCTTGAAGTTCCCCTTCTTCCCTTTGCCCTTTTCTTGAAACTAGTGGCCTTGTCTACCATCAACACTTGATATATTTCTTGATTTCTACCTTCGTCGATTTCAGCATTACGAAGAGCTTGGGAATCGTTTCCATTATCCCTTGCATATCATAGTTCATCACGAAGTTCTACTAACTTGGTGATGGTGACTAGAGAATGCTGTCAATCGCTATTTTATCTGGATGATTAACTCCCACTTGATTCAAGCGATTGTAGTACCCAGACAATCTGAGCACATGCTCACTGCTTGAGCTATTCTCCTCCATATTTTAGCTATAGAATTTGTTGGAGACTTCATATCTCTCAACTCGGGTATTTACTTGAAATATTAACTTCAACTCCTAGAACATCTCATATGGTCCATGACGTTCAAAACATCTTTGAAATCCTGATTCTAAGTTGTTAAGCATGGTGCACTAAACTATCAAGTAGTCGTCATATTGAGCTAGCCAAACGTTCATAATGTCTGCATCTGCTCCTGCAATAGGTCAGTCACCTAGTGGTGCATCAAGGACATAATTCTTCTGTGCAGCAATGAGGATAAACCTCAGATCACGGATCCAATCCGCATCATTGCTACTAACATTTTTCAACTTAGTTTTCTCTAGGAACATATAAAAATTAAACGGGGAGCAACATCGCGAGCTATTGATCTACAACATAGATATGCTAATACTACCAGGACTAAGTAGAGGCATATTAGTGACACTCTGTTTGTCTATGTATTCACACATGTATTATGTTTCCGGTTAATAAAATTCTAGCATGAATAATAAAAATTTATCATGATATAAGGAAATAAATAATAACTTTATTATTGCCTTTAGGGCATATTTCCTTCAGTCTCCCACTTGCACTAGAGTCAATAATCTAGTTCACATCGCCATGTGATTTAACACCAATAGTTCACATCACCATGTGATTAACACCCATAGTTCACATCGTCATGTGACCAACACCCTAAGGGTTTACTAGAGTCAATAATCTGGTTCACATCGCTATGTGATTAACACCCAAAGAGTAATAAGGTGTGATCATGTTTTGCTTGTGAGAGAAGTTTAGTCAACGGGTCCGTGACATTCAGTTCTGTAAGTATTTTGCAAATTTCTATGTCAACAATGCTCTGCACGGAGCTATTCTAGCTAATTGCTCCCACTTTCAATACGTATCCAGATTGAGATTTAGAGTCATCTGGACCAGTGTCAAAATTTGCATCGACGTAACCCTTTACGACGAACCTTTTTGTCACCTCCATAATCGAGAAACACATCCTTATTTCACTAAGGATAATTTGACCGCTGTCCAGTGATCTACTCCTAGATCACTATTGTAGTCCCTTGCCAAAAATAGTGTAGGGTATACAATAGATCTGGTACACTGCATGGCATATTTTATAGAACCTATGGCCAAGGCATATGGAATGACTTTCATTCTCTCTCTATCTTCTGCCGTGGTCGGGTTTTGAGTCTTACTCAACTTCACACCTTGTAACAGAGGCAAGAACTCTTTCTTTGACTGTTCCATTTTGAACTACTTCAAAATCTTGTCAAGGTTTGTACTCATTGAAAAACTTATCAAGCGTTTTGCTCTATCTCTATAGATCTTGATGCTCAATACGTAAGCAGCTTCACCGAGGTCTTTCTTTGAAAAACTCCTTTCAAACACTCCTTTATGCTTTGCAGAATAATTCTACATTATCTCCGATCAACAATATGTTATTCACATATACTTATCAGAAATGCTGTAGTGCTCCCACTCACTTTCTTGTAAATACAGGCTTCACTGCAAGTCTGTATAAAACTATATTCTTCGATCAACTTATCAAAACGTATATTCCAACTCCAAGATGCTTGCACCAGTCCAAAGATGGATCGCTGGAGCTTGCATATTTTGTTAGCACCTTTAGGATTGACAAAACTTTCTTGTTGTATCATATACAACTCTTCTTTAATAAATCTATTAAGGAATGTAGTTTTGTTTATCCACTTACCAGATTTCATAAAATGCGGCAATTGCTAACATGATTCGGACAGACTTAAGCATAGATACGAGTGAAAAACTCTCATCGTAGTCAACACTTTAAACTTGTCGAAAACCTTTTTTCGACAATTCTAGCTTTTGTAGATAGTGACACTACTATCAGCGTCCGTCTTCCTCTTGAAGATCCATTTAATATCAATGGCTCGCCGATCAATGGGAAAGTCAATCGAAGTCCATACTTTGTTCTCATACATGGATCTCATCTCAGATTTCATGGCCTCAAGCCATTTCGCGGAATCTGGGCTCAGCATCGCTTCCTCATAGTTCGTAGGCTCGTCATGGTTAAGTAACATGACCCCCAGAACAAGATTACCGTACCACTCTGATGCGGATCTCACTCTGGTTTACCTACGAGGTTCGGTAGTAACTTGATCTGAAGTTACATGATCATCATCATTAGCTTCCTCACTAATTGGTGTAGTAATCATACGAACAGATTTCTGTGATGAACTACTTTCCAATAAGGGAGCAGGTACAGTTACCTCATCAAGTTCTACTTTCCTCCCACTCACTTCTTTCGAGAGAAACTCCTTTTCTAGAAAGGATCCATTCAAAGCAACGAATATATTGCCTTCGGATCTGTGATAGAAGGTGTACCCAACATTTTCTTTTGGGTATCCTATGAAGAAGCACTTCTCCGATTTGGGTTATAGGTTATGAGGTTGAAACTTTTTCACATAAACATTGCAACCTCAAACTTTAAGAAACGACAGCTCGGGTTTCTTGCCAAACCATACTTCATACGGTGTCGTCTCAACGGATTTAGATGGTGCCCTATTTAATGTGAATGCAGCTATCTCTAATGCATAACCCCAAAACGATAGTGGTAGATCGGTCAGAGACATCATAGATCGCACCATATCTAATAAAGTAAGGTTATGACGTTCGGACACACCATTATGATGTGGTGTTCCAGGTGGCGTGAGTAGTGAAACTATTTCACATTGTTTTTAACTAAAGGCCAAACTCGTAACTCAAATATTTTACTTCTGCGATCATATCGTAGAAACTTTTATTTTTGTAACAATGATTCTCCACTTCACTCTGAAATTCTTTGAACTTTTCAAATGTTTCAGACTGGTGTTTCATCAAGTAGATATACTCATATCCGCTCAAATCATCTGTGAAGATCAGAAAATAATGATACCTGCCGCGAGCTTCAATATTCATCGGACCACATACATCAGTATGCATGATTTCCAACAAATCTGTTGCTTGCTGCATTGTTCCGGAGAACGGAGTCTTAGTCATCTTGCCCATGAGGCATGGTTCGCAAGCATCAACTGATTCATAATCAAGTGATTCCAAAAGTCCATCAGCATGGAGTTTCTTCATGCGCTTTACACCAATATGACCTAAACGGCAGTGCCACAAATAAGTTGCACTATCATTATTAACTTTGCATCTTTTGGTTTCAATATTATGAATATGTGTATCACTACGATCGAGATCCAACGAACCATTTTCATTGGGTGTGTAACCATATATGTAAACAAAATAACAATTTATTCTCTTACTTAAATGAATAACCGTATTGCAATAAATATGATCAAATCATATTCATGCTCAATGCAAACACCAAATAACACTTATTTAGGTTTAACACTAATCCCGAAAGTATAGGGAGTGTGCGATGATGATCATATCAATCTTGGAACCACTTCCAACACACATCGTCAGTTCACCCTTAACTACTCTCTGTTCATTCTGCAACTCCCGTTTCGAGTTACTACTCTTAGCAACTAAACCAGTATCAAATACCGAGGGGTTGCTACGAACACTAGTAAAATACACATCAATAATCTATATATCAAATATACCTTTGTTCACTTTTCCATCCTTCTTATCCGCCAAATACTTGGGGCACTTCTGCTTCCAGTGACCAGTCCCTTTGCAGTAGAAGCACTTAGTCTCAGGCTTAGGATCAGACTTGGGCTTCTTCACTTGAGCAGCAACTTGCTTGTCGTTCTTCTTGAAGTTCCCCTTCTTCCCTTTGCCCATTTCTTGAAACTAGTGGCCTTGTCTACCATCAACACTTGATATTTTTCTTGATTTCTACCTTCGTCGATTTCAACATTACGAAGAGCTTGGGAATCGTTTCCATTATCCCTTGCATATCATAGTTCATCACGAAGTTGTACTAACTTGGTGATGGTGACTAGAGAATGCTGCCAATCGCTATTTTATCTGGATGATTAACTCCCACTTGATTCAAGCGATTGTAGTACCCAGACAATCTGAGCACATGCTCACTGCTTGAGCTATTCTCCTCCATATTTTAGCTATAGAATTTGTTGGAGACTTCATATCTCTCAACTCGGGTATTTACTTGAAATATTAACTTCAACTCCTAGAACATCTCATATGGTCCATGACGTTGAAAACGTCTTTGAAATCCTGATTCTAAGTTGTTAAGCATGGTGCACTAAACTATCAAGTAGTCGTCATATTGAGCTAGCCAAATGTTCATAATGTCTGCATCTGCTCCTGCAATAGGTCAGTCACCTAGCGGTGCATCAAGGACATAATTCTTCTGTGCAGCAATGAGGATAAACCTCAGATCACGGATCCAATCCGCATCATTGCTACTAACATTTTTCAACTTAGTTTTCTCTAGGAACATATAAAAATTAAACGGGGAGCAACATCGCGAGCTATTGATCTACAACATAGATATGCTAATACTACCAGGACTAAGTTCATGATAAATTAAAGTTCAATTAATCATATTACTTAAGAACTCCCACTTAGAAAGACATCCCTCTAATCTTCTAAGTGATCACGTGATCCAAATCAACTAAACCATAACCGATCATCACGTGAAATGGAGTAGCTTTCAATGGTGAACATCAATATGTTGATCATATCTACTATATGATTGACGCTCGACCTTTCAGTCTCCAGTGTTCCAAGGCCATATCTGCATATGCTAGGCTCGTCAAGTTTAACCTGAGTATTCTCTGTGTGCAAAACTGACTTGCACCCGTTGTATATGGACGTAGAGCTTATCACACCCGATCATCACATGGTGTCTGGGCACGACGAACTTTGGCAATGGTGCATACTTAGGGAGAACACTTTTATCTTGAAATTTAGTGAGAGATCATCTTATAATGCTACCATCAATCAAAGAAAGATAAGATGCATAAAAGATAAACATCACATGCAATCAATATAAGTGATATGATATGGCCATCATCATCTTGTGCTTGTGATCTCCATCTCCGAAGCATCGTCATGATCACCATCGTCACCGGCGCGACACCTTGATCTCCATAGTAGCATCGTTGTCGTCTCGCCAATCTTATGCTTCCACGACTATCGCTACCGCTTAGTGATAAAGTAAAGCATTACAACGCGATTGCATTGCATACAATAAAGCGACAACCATATGGCTCCTGCCAGTTGCCGATAACTCGGTTACAAAACATGATCATCTCATACAATAAAATTTAGCATCATGTCTTGACCACATCACAACATGCCCTGCAAAAACAAGTTAGACGTCCTCTACTTTGTTGTTGCAAGTTTTACGTGGCTGCTACGGGCTTTAGCAAGAACCGTTCTTACCTACGCATCAAAACCACAACGATAGTTTGTCAAGTTGGTGCTGTTTTAACCTTCGCAAGGACCAGGCATAGCCACACTCGGTTCAACTAAAGTTGGAGAAACTGACACCCGCCAGCCACCTGTGTGCAAAGCACGTCGGTAGAACCAGTCTCGCGTAAGCGTACGCGTAATGTCGGTCCGGGCCGCTTCATCCAACAATACCGCCGAACCAAGGTATGACATGCTGGTAAGCAGTATGACTTATATCGCCCACAACTCACTTGTGTTCTACTCGTGCATAACATCAACACATAAAACCAAGGCTCTGATGCCACTGTTGGGGAACGTAGTAATTTCAAAAAAATTCCTACGCACATGCAAGATCATGGTGATGCATAGCAACGAGAGGGGAGAGTGTTGTCTACGTACCCTCGTAGACCAGAAGTGGAAGCGTTAGCACAACGCGGTTGATGTAGTCGTACGTCATCACGGCCCGACCGATCAAGCACCGAAACTACGGCACCTCCGAGTTCTAGCACACGTTCAGCTCGATGACGATCCCCGGACTCCGATCCAGCAAAGTGTCGGGGATGAGTTCCGTCAGCACGATGGCGTGGTGACGATCTTGATGTTCTACCGTCGCAGGGCTTCGCCTAAGCACCGCTACAATATTATCGAGGATTATGGTGGAGGGGGGCACCGCACACGGCTAAGAGATCAATGATCAATTGTTGTCTATGGGGTGCCCCCCTGCCCCCGTATATAAAGGAGTGGAGGAGGGGGCCGGCCAAGGAGGGTGGCGCGCCCTAGGGGGGAGTCCAAGTCCCATAGGGAGTAGGACTCCCCTTTTTCCTATTAGGAGTAGAAGAGGGAAGGAAGAGGAAGGAGGGAAGGAAGAGGAAGGAGGGAGGAAAGAAAGGGGGGGGCGACCCCCCTCCCAATTCGGATTGGGCTTGGGGGGGGCGCCCCCTCCCTTGCTCCTTTCCCCTCCTTTCCACTAAGGCCCAATAAGGCCCATATACCTCTCGGGGGGTTCCGATAACCTCCCGGTGATCCGGTATTGTCCCAATCTCACCCAGAACCTTTCCGGTGTCCAAATATAGTCGTCCAATATATCGATCTTTATGTCTTGACCATTTCGAGACTCCTCATCAAGTCCATGATCATATCTGGGACTCCGAAGAACCTTCGGTACATCAAAATATATAAACTCATAATGAAACTGTCATCGTAACGTTAAGCGTGCGGACCCTACGGGTTCGAGAACAATGTAGACATGACCGAGACACGTCTCCGGTCAATAACCAATAGAGGAACCTGGATGCTCATATTGGCTCCTACATATTCTACAAAGATCTTTATCGGTCAGACCGCATAACAACATACGTTGTTCCCTTTGTCATCGGTATGTTACTTGCCCGAGATTCGATCGTCGGTATCTCAATACCTAGTTCAATCTCGTTATCGGCAAGTCTCTTTACTCGTTCCGAAATACATCATCTTGCAACTAACTCATTAGTTGTATTGCTTGCAAGGCTTAAGTGATGTGCATTACCGAGAGGGCCCAGAGATACCTCTCCGACAATCGGAGTGACAAATCCTAATCTCGAAATACGCCAACCCAACAAGTACCTTCGGAGACACCTGTAGAGCACCTTTATAATCACCCAGTTACGTTGTGACGTTTGGTGGCACACAAAGTGTTCCTACGGTAAACGGGGGTTGCATAATCCCATAGTCATAGGAACATGAATAAGTCATGAAGAAAGCAATAGCAACAAACTAAACGATCAAGTGCTATGCTAACGGAATGGGTCAAGTCAATCACATCATTCTCCTAATTATGTGAACCCGTTAATCAAATGACAACTCATGTCTATGGTTAGGAAACATAACCATCTTTGATCAATGAGCTAGTCAAGTAGAGGCATACTAGTGACACTCTGTTTGTCTATGTATTCACACATGTATTATGTTTCCGGTTAATACAATTCTAGCATGAATAATAAACATTTATCATGATATAAGGAAATAAATAATAACTTTATTATTGCCTCTAGGGCATACTTCCTTCATTTTTTTCCTACAACAAAGGAATATATTTTATTTAACTACAAAGTTTATTGAAATTATTGAGAAGGTTCCTCCAACTCAATCCTAAAATAATAATTATAACCCAACAAATTAATTAAGTAAAGTGATGAGATCAAATCAATAATTCAAGTACCAAATACTCAAGATGTCCATAACTGGGGACAAAGCTAACCATGATTAGTTTATACACTCTGCAGAGGTTTGCACACTTTTCCCCACAAGACTCGATCTCCTCCGTTGAATTTCTCGCACTACATGTTGTTTGAGAAACGGATGATCGAGACACAGTCTTTTCGAAGCATTAACTCTTTACTCTGGGTAGACAATACCACCTACTTTCCCCCTACATCTGCTAGCCTACCACTGAAAGAGGTCACACAACATACTCAACTATGCCAGAGCCCATAATGGCTTGTGGCTGCACATGGAAGTTTCTAGCATGAATAATCTTATGATCCCTTGGATCTTGGGTGGCATTCCATAGGGTGATCACACGGGTACTCCGGAATCCCCTTGGGAAAGCACTGGGTTCTCCAGGTGCTCGGGCAAACCATTGGGTGCTCCAGGTGCCCCAACCATTCCAGCCAGATGTGTATTAAACAATGCTCAAGAAATTGTTAACTGGTAGCTGCTCGATCGGTTTTGGAGTAGCGATTAATTGGTGAATCGGCCTACTAACTGGATTAATCGGTCGACCATTAATTGGTAGATTGAATAGGACCTTGTCAACATATATCTAGATTTTTTATGTATTATACCATACTCTTATCCTCCCAGCTAGGTAGTATACCAAAACATGCTGCCATACACATATGAAAAGCATAGAGAGGAGGTAAAATTATTAATCATGGTTATTAAGGAGCGGGATGGGGCTGGAAGAGGTTACGGGCCAAAATTTGGGCCTTGGTTGCCCACTTGTTAATGGACCAATAGGGATTAATCGGCATGACAACAGATTAATCGGTCTAACTGACCAATTAATCGGCCTGACAAGTTAACGTGGCGAATAGGTGTTATTCGATTCGGCCATGCTATGAGTAGCGATTAACTGGTCGGTTAACTGATTAATCGGGTGAATTCTTGAACAGTGGTATTAAAGTAGCCACCTTAAGTTTCCCTTAGTTAATAACAACTCTCACATCTTTCATGAATCTCACAAACCAATCCACGTCTACGAGCATAGCATAGCACTGCAAGCATAACGCAATAATACCCTGGGTTTGAATGCAATACAATAGGTTCCTACCTCATCAACTACTTCCCACACCCACATGTTATCAAATCCTACTCATGCAATGTTTGAGGGTAAAACTAATGCACAAAAACCGGGTATGGAAAATATGATAAAAGTGTGAACTTGCCTTGTACTGTCGATGAAGATGATTCACACTCATAACTCCTGATAGTTCTACTTGTCACACTCTGGTCAATCTATCATAAGCAAGAAATAGTAACCACACATAAGCAATCATGCAAAAGAATCAAAGAAAAGATCTCAGAAAACTTCAAAAACAAGCAATTACCTCTCATAATAGAAACAATTTCTAACAGTACCAAAATTGGGTGAATTTGGTCTTATCAGAAAGTTTAGGTCAAGAGCTTCGATGAGCACAAAGAATCAACTCAAACGGAGTTATAAAACTCGAGTTATGAACGAAAGAAGTTTGAATACAAATCTGTTTGAATTCAAATTTTAAAAATCTCAAAAATATGTTTAAGTTGTTTAACTGGATAGAGGGGATCATAATGAATAAGTGAGCGCTGGTTCCGTCGAATTTAGACCAACAAGCAAAAAGTTGTGACCATTTGAAAACCAGGGGCTAATCTATAAATAAACTAATTGCATCTAGGTCCTTGGCCAAAATATAATAGAAAAAGAAAAAACTATCGAGCGAACGCTCGCTACAGGAGACTAACGAATGAATCGTTCGTTAGTATAGATAAACAGTGAATGAATCTGATCTGTTGGATCAAGATCCGACGGACGGGAGCAGATCGGGCTAGGGTTTATCGAACTCCGGTGACGAACTTCGGCGGACGGTGGCAGCGGCTCCAGCAGGTGGCGCGGGCGGCAGCAGTGATGTGGGGCGGCGCGGTGACGCGTGCGGGCAGAGGCGAGGGCGACGCGACGGCGAGTGTGGCGCGGGGCGGCGGAGCGCGGTAGCGGCTCCGGCGATGGGCAGCGATGGCGATGGCGGCTGCAAACGGCGCAGCGGCGGGGCGGCTACGGAGAGAGAGGGGGTCGGGGGCCGACTATTACAGGGGAGGGAGGCGGCGATGAATTGTAGGAGGGGGCACGGAGGCCGGGACGAACACGACGTCCATGGCAACGCGGCGGCGCTCTCGTGCGGGAGTCGGAGACTTGCCCGGGGTCGGGAACGACGCGAGTGGGTCGGCTGGGCCTCGGCCCAGTCGGTCCGGGAAGATTTTTTTTGAAATAATTTTACAGACAAAATAAAATAAATCAAATAAAATAAGAAAATATACTATAGGCATATTATATATCAAAATTTTTGGAAAAAGATTTTTTACCACATCAACATTTTTCTAGCGTCGAATAAAATACACAAAAAATTTAAATAAAGCAAAGAGTGCTACTGATGTAATAAAACCTCATAAAAAGCATTTTAAAAATACCAAAATATTTTCCAATTTATTTCTCTCCAATTTTCTAATGTAGGGAATCATTTTACCCTAATTTCCATATATTTTATTTTTGGAGAAAATAATTTGAATAAAACCCAAATAACTCCAAATTGAAAATAATTTCAAAGGGACTTCTAAATTTGATTCTTTTAGACTCCCAACTCATATTTCATATGTTTTGAAGAAGTCATTTTATCTTCTCTCATGAAAATCATTGAGTTGCATAAAGTTTCCAAATTTGAAATAGTTCCAAATGGAATTCAATTCTTTTCAAAATCCTTTTTCATTTAATTAAAATGGAAGAAGTCATATTATCCTCACTCTAGGGTTTGGTGATGAAAAGAATTTGAATGCATGGAGATCAGAAAGCAAAGTGAAAGTTTTGGGAAAGTCATTTTATTCCCTCTCATTCAACTTTCAAAAAGTTTCAAATTTCACTCAAGCAACCACACCACAATCAAACAAACAATCAAAATGGTTTATTTAATGTAACATTCCAAAATTTACAATTTTAGGATGTTACATCCATGCTATTATAGTATCAATATTGGATGTTTCATATGCAATTATATATCATTTTTTGGGACTAACTTATTAACTTAGTGTCAAGTGCCAGTTGTTGTTCTTTTTTGCATATTTTTGGTTTTCCGGGAAATCAGTACCAAACGAAATCCAAATGCCATGAAACTTTTTGAAGATTTTTTCTGGACATAAGAGACACTAGAAGCTTTGGGAGGAAGTGAGAAGGCGTAGGGGGTGGCCACGAGCCACCAAGGCGCGCCCTCATGCTTCATGGGCCCCTCGTTGCTTCGTTCGACCTAATTCCGCCTCTATAAATTCTCTAAAATTGGGAAACCGACAGAGAGATACCCAAAACACTTTTTCCACCCCGGAAGCTTCTGTTCTCACAAGATCCCATCTAGAGGCCTTTTCCGGTACTCTGTCGGAGGGGGAATCAATCACGGAGGGCTTCTACACCAACCTTGCTGCCCCTTCGATGATGTGTGAGTAGTTTACCACAGACCTACGGGTCCATAGCTAGTAGCTATATGGCTTCTTCTCTCTCTTTGATCTTCAATATGATGTTCTCCTAGATGTTTTTAGAGATCTATTCGATGTAATCTTTCTGCGATGTGTTTGTTGGGATCCAATGAATTGTGGGTTTATGATAAGATTATCCATGAATATAATTTGAGTCTTCTCTGAACTCTTTTATGCATGATTGTTATAGCTTTGTATTTCTCTCCAATCTATCCATTTGGTTTGGCCCACTAGATTGATTTATCTTGCAACCGGAGAGGTGCTTTGTGATGGGTTCGATCTTGTGGTGCTCAATCCTAGTGACAGAAGGGGACATGACACATATTTGTATCATTGCCATTAAGGGTAAAATGATGGGGTTCATTCATATTGATTGGATTTACTTTGTTTACATCATGTCATGTTGCTTAAGGTGTTACTCCGTTCTTTAAGAACCTAATACTCTAGATGCATGCTGGATAGCGGTCGATGTGTGGAGTAATAGTAGTAGATTGATGTCTACTACACAACTTTATTCTTGTAGACTCGTGTTGGGCCTCTGAGCGCAAAGTTATGTAGGACAGTAGCAATTTTCCCTCAAGTGGATGACCTAAGGTTCATCAATCAGTGGGAGGCGTAGGATAAGGATGGTCGCTCTCAAACAACCCTGCAACCAAATAACAAAGAGTCTCTTGTGTCCCCAACACACCAAATACAATGGTAATTTGTATAGGGGCACTAGTTTGGCGAAGAGATGGTGATACAAGTGTAGTAATGATAGTAAATATTGATTTTTCTTATAGGAACAATAAAAAATAGCAAGGTAGTGATAACCCACAAGTATTGGGGATCGCAACAGTTTTCGAGGGTAGAGTATTCAACCTAAATTTATAGATTTGACACAAGGGGAGCCAAAGAATATTTGAAGGTATTAGCAGCTGAATTGTCAATTCAACCACACCTAGAGATTAATTATCGGTAGCAAAGTGATCATTAGCAAAGTAGTATGATAGTTCTGATAATAGTGGCAACAGTAATGGTAATGGTAACAATGATAGCAATAGTTTTGTAGCAAGTGTAACAGCGATGATAGCAGTAGTAACTAAGCAAGATCAATATAAGATAAATTCGTAGGCATTGGATCGGTGACTTGTTGGATGATATTCATCATGAGACAATTATAACGTAGGGCGATACAACACTAGCTCTAGTTCATCAATATAATGTAGGCATGTATTCTGTAAATAGTCATACGTGCTTATGGAAAGAACATGCTGGCATCTTTTGTCCTACCCTCCCGTGGCAACAGGGTCATATTGGAAACTAAAGGATATTAAGGCCTCCTTTTAACAGAGAACCGGAACAAAGCATTAACACATCATGAATACATGAACTCCTCAAACTACGGTCATCACCGGGAGTGGGCCCGGCTATTGTCACTCCGGGGTTGCCGGATCATAACACATAGTAGGTGACTATAACTTGTAAGATCAGATCTATAACATGGATATAATGGTGATAACATAAAAGGTTCAGATCTGAATCATGGCACCCGGGCCCAAAGTGACAAGCATTAAGCATGGCAAAGTCATAGCAACATCAATCTAAGAACATAGTGGGTACTAGGGATCAAGCTCTAACAAAACTAACTCGATTACATGATGAATCTCATCCAACTCCTCACCAACCAGCGAGCCTACGAAGGAATTAGTCACTCCTAGTGGGTAGCATCATGGAATTGGCGATGGACAAGGGTTGGTGATGACGAAGAACGAAGATCCCCCTCTCCAGAGCCCCAAACGGACTCCAGATCTACCCTCCCGAGGAAGAACAGGGCTTGGCGGCGGCTCCGTCTTGTGGATCCTGATAATTCTTTCTGAGGAAAGGCATTAGGAAAAGTAGATACATTGGAGACGTATCAATTCCCCCAAGCTTAAACCTTTGCTTGTCAGCAATTCAGTTGTTAAACTGAAAGTGAAAAAGAAAAACTTTTACAAACTCTTTTGCTATTGTTTGCATAAATAAGCTTAAACAACACCTAGCTTTTCAGCCAACATTATAACTAACCATGCCGCCAATAACTCTTAAAGATTATATTAACTCACATCAATGACATAATGAGCTAGCGAGCAATAATAAGACATCTCAAATGGCAACATGTTGTGAAAACAATCATGATATAATATGACAATAATGGTATCTCGCTAGCCCTTTCTGAGACCGCAAAACATAAATGCAGAGCACCTCCAAAGTCTGAGCAGCGACTAAACATTGTAATCAAGGTAGAAAAGATCCGGTCATGATGCACCCAACATTAAATACACATAATGCATAATTCATGACATCTTTGCTCTCAGGTTCTAGCGCTTGTTTTAGAAGGTGATGACACAACATAAAAGTAAATAGATAGTCCCTTCGTAGAGGTAAAGAGTGATTTGCAGAGGTGCCAGAGCTTAAGTTTTTAAAACAAAGATAAATGATATTTTGAGACATGCACCTTTCTCATTTACTTCACGACTATCAGTTATCAATATCTCCCATGCTAAACAAGCTAGTGGCGGTTCCCAAGCGATAAAAAGTAAAGGTTTGACTCCATTGGGAGTTTCTGTTTGATTATTCGAGTGATTAACTCTTTTGTGTTTGTAGTTTGGGACTGGGCATCCCTATTACCTCCCTTTTCTTGTGCAATGGTGAGTGAATAAACACTCGACCTGAGAATAACCCGCTTAGCATGGAAGATACAGACTACCTCCTGTCATTCCATGAATGATCCAGGCACACAAAATGGATATATATATATATATATATATATATATATATATATATTTAGAAGTTTTTGGAGGTGGCACATGCAAATTTACTTAGGACGGCAGGGTAATACCGCATATAGGTAGATATGGTGGACTCATCTGGAATAACTTTGGGTTTAGGGTTTTTGATGTACAAGTAGAATCCCCACTTAGTACAGGCAAAGGCTAGAAATTAGATTGAGAAGCGGCCAGCAAGAGAGCAACGACGATCATGATCATGCATTATGCATAAATAACATTGGGCACTAGCATGAGTAGGATATTAACACCATGAACATAAATATCATAGAGGCTATGTTGGTTTGATTCAACTGCATGCATGAACATGTGCCAAATCAAGGCACTCAAACATTCAGATGAGGATATCATAGCATCATACTACATCACAATCATTTTAACACAATGTTGATATCCAAGATAAATCTTTATTCACTCCCAGCTACTTATGCATGGCATGAGAAACTATAATCTCAAATTCTCATTGCAAACATGTTTAATCATAATGGGCTGAATCATGGATACTAGGTTAAACATAACACAAACAGAACAAGTGGAGTTCATACCAGTTTCTCTCTGCCACGGCCAGTTCATCGAATATCATCATTATTGCCTTTCACTTGCATGACCGATCCATGCGAAAACAATAATAGTGCAAGAGTGCCGTGGACTAAGCTAGAATATGCAAAACATTTTATTCAACAGGAGAAGACAAGTTAAAATCGGCTCTTTATTAGTTCAACAATTATTCATATGAGAGCCACTCAATATTTTCATCGTGGTCTTCTCCTTGGTACAACTTGAATAAAAGAAAAAGAAATTCAGAGAAACACACTGAAATATTTTTGGAGTTTTTGGTTTTCTTGAACTAGAAAATAAAAGGGAAAAGCAAAAACGAGAAAACTATTTACACAGGAATGCTCCCAACAAGCAAAAGAAGAACAAGGAAATCTTTTTAGGCTTTCTTTTTAATACTACAGCTAAGCATGCATGGAAAAACTAACTACAACTAATTTTTTTTGATTTATCTAAAGTTTTTCAAACACACAAGAAGAAAGCAAGAAAAATAAAATTTGAATATGGATGATACAATGAAAAAGTGTGAACACCGACAAGATGAATAAGTGAACATGAATGTAATGTCGGTGAGAAACACGTACTCCCCCAAGATTAGGCTTTTGGCCCAACTTGGTAGTCGATTGGTAATCCGGATAGTAGTTGGGGTACTAAGGAGCGGGCATCCACTGATCCCACTACGGAGGCTCCTCATGTGGTCTGTAGCAGCCTGAGCGTTTCGGTAGGCGATGATGTCTGTAGGCATGATCTTATATCCACCCCTGGCAACAGAATCAAACAAAGCAGGGGCAGGCAACGGAATAATATCACGGGTTTCAACACTAAAGACCAGGTTATAAGGATTAGGAATGTCAGGATAATCCTGTGTAAGAAAATTATGGTGTTCCATGGCTGCACGGTCCAGATAATCCTTGGTCGGGGGGTAATCCTGCGGGTGTATCCCAACATTAAAGTGGGCCACCAAGCGAGTAGCATAAATCCCACCATGGATCTTACCCTAAGATTTATTAAGATGGAGGCGACGTGCCACAACAGCTCCCATGCTATAAGTGTTGGCACCCTCTCATGCATGACGCAAAACAGCAAGGTCTGGTGAGCTGAGCGCTCCCACCTTCTCCCTAGCAAGCAATCATTTTGCAATGAAAAGTGCAAAGTAATGAACAACAGGAAAATGCAAGCCAGCGGCAGTGGTAGCTGACACCCCTCTCTCATCTCCCACGGTCAAAGTGCGATAAAATGCCTCAAACCCTGCCGGCCTAGGCTCGAACAAGCTCCCATCAAAAGGGATCATGCATATGTTGCAAAATTTAGTAAGTGGTATCTGATGGTTTTCAGCATATAAATCAAAGCTAACTTCAGGAAGATTATTCCTAGGCAGGAAAGTAAAGCTCTAAACAAAAATGTTTGTGAGGATTTGGTGTTGTTCACACTCATCTGCAATGAAGTCAGTGAGGCCGGCATTCGCAACATATTGCATGAACTCCTGAAGGATTCCAGCCTCTTCCAGGAACGAGGTGTGCGGCCATTCACACGGTCGTACCTCCGCCAACCTCAGAGGATGGAGATCACTATCAGATGACTCCCCAATAACACCCTTGGAGTTCTTCTTGGAGCCAAACTTCCTAAAGATATGCATGGTTTTCCTATGAACAAAATTCTGAAATTTATTAGCACACAAAAAAATTCAACAAAACTTCACAAAAATGATACCAACTACTCATAGGGATACATAGAGGCCATAGCAAGCATTCAAACTACTTAGAACACTAAGAATTCAACATGCAAGCACATCTACAGCAGCACCAAGAGTAGCTAATTATTCAAAATAAAAACCACTAAAAAACAAATTGGACAAACAGAGGAGACACATACCAAGCAACAATTCCCCGAAACAGTTTCGGAAATGGAGCTTCGAGCAAAGAGATTGAAATCCGCAGGTTTGAGGGCAAGAACACGGGAGAGAGAGCAATGGAGATTTTTTTTCTGGAGGTAGGTGATGATGTGGTATGAAGAGATAAGTGAGGGGGCCCACATGGGGACCACAACCCACCAGGACGCGCCTGGGGGTCCTGGTGCGCCCAGGTGGGTTGTGCCCACCTGGTGCACCTCCCTCTGATGTTTATTGCGCCAAAATTTCTCAAATATTCAGAAAAAATCGTATTAAATTTTTAGGGCATTCTGAGAACTTTTATTTTTGTGTCATTTTTTATTGCAAGGGGAAATCAGAAAACAGACAAAACATGGCATTTTATTTTATTAACTAATAAAAACAGAGAATAAAAAGTAGGGACAGAAAGTAGTGCTTACTAAATTCATCAACTTCATACCGTTCAAAAATGATCCATTAATAAGGTTGATCAAGTCTTATTAACAACCACTTTCGATTAGCATGAAACCGAAGAACTTTCGTAAGTCAGTAAGTTACCTCAATGGGGATATGAATGTCCCCAACAATAAGCATTTCATATTTCTTTTTGACAGTAGGTAGAGGTATTTGAAAACATCCAATAGTGATTGGCGGGGATTTTCAATAACATTAATACCATTCACTTGGAATTGTTTCTTCAGAAAGTGCACCGTATGCTCATTACCATTGATATGAAAAGTGACCTTGATTTTATTGCAATCAATAACAGCCCTGAGTATTCAAGAAGGGTCTACCAAGGATAATCGACATGTTGTCATCCTCGGGCATTTCAAGTATAACAAAGTCAGTCAAAATAGTAACATTAGCAACAACAACGGGCACATCCTCTTAGATACCGATAGGTATGGCAGTTGATTTGTCAGCCATTTGCAAAGATATTTCAGTAGGTGTGAGTTTATTCAAATCAAGTCTTTATATAAAGAGAAAGGCATAACACTAACACCAGCTCCTAAATCACACAAAGCAGTTTTCACATAATTCTTTGTGATAGAGCAAGGTATAGTTGGTATTCCCGGGTCTCCAAGTTTTTTAGGTAATCCATCCTTAAAAGTATAATTAGCAAACATAGTGGAGATTCCAGCTTTCGGTATTTTTCTTTTATTTGTGATGATATCTTTCATATACTTTGCATAAGGAGGCATTTTCAAGATATCAGTCAAGCGAGTAGACAAAAAGACTGGCCTCAGCATTTTAGCAAAGCGTTCAAATTCTTCATCATCATTCTTTTTAGTTGACTTAGGTGGAAAAGGCATATGTTTTTGAACCCACGGTTCTCTTTCTTTACCATGTTTTCTAGCAACAAAGTATCTTTTGGCATACCTTTTATTCTTAGGTTGTGGGTTGTCAAGATCAACAGGTGGTTCTATCTCAACATCATTGTCTGGTTCTTTATTATTTGGTTGAGAGTCTTCATGAACATCAGAATTATCTCTTTCATTATCACTAGGTGAGTGTTCATTACCAGACTGAGTTTCAGCATCAGAGATAGAAACTTCATTATCATTATCAGGAGGTTTCTCTATTTCAGGTTCACTAGGAGCATGTGAAGTCCTATCATTTTTCTTTTTCTTTTTCTTTCTAGAAGGACTAGATGCATTAGTGTTGGCTCTTTGTTAATATTGTTCAATTCTTTTTGGGTGTCCCTTAGGATAAATTGGTTCCTGAGTCATTTTACCTCCTCTAGTCGCAACTCTAACAACAAAGTCATACATATTATTATTCATTTCATCAAGCAATTCTCTTTGAGATTTAGCAACTTGTCCTAACTAAGTTTGAACCATATAAGCATGCTTTCCAACACCTCTAACATCATTTATATTCTAAATAACAAGTCACTCAAGTGAGCAATCATATCAGAATTGTATTTCAGTTGTTTCATAACATTTGCATTGAAGTGATCTTGTTTTCTAATGTAGTTTTCAAACTCATAGAGGCATTGAGTAGGATGCATATTGTGAGGATTGTCATTATCATTGAACTTCATAAGAGAATTTACCTCTACCACCTTAGGCAGCGGTGGTGTATGAAGCCCATGTATTTGTTAAGTAGGAGGTAAATTTTTAACAGCCTCATCTTTAATACCGTTTTCCTTCATAGATTTCTTTGCCTCTTGCATATCTTCAGCACTGAGATATAATATACCCCTCTTCTTCGGAGTGGGTTCAGGTGGTGGTTCAGGAAAAGTCCAATCATCGTAATTTTTCAATATGTTATTCAATAATTCTTCAGCTTGTCCAACAGTTTGTTCCCTAAAAACACAACCAGCACAACTATCTAGGAAATCCCTAGAAGCATCGGTTAGTCCATTATAGAAGATATCTAGTATTTCATTTTTCTTAAGTGGATGATCAGGAAAAGCATTAAGTAATTAGCAAAGCCTCCCCCAAGCATGTGGGAGACTCTCTTCTTTGATTTGCACAAAGTTAAATATTTCCTGTGAGGCAGCTTGTTTCTTATGAGCAGGAAAATATTTTTCAAAGAAGTAATAAATCATATCCTGGGGACTACGCACACAACCAGGAGCAAGAGTATTGTACCAAGCTTTAGTATCACCCTTTAATGAGAATGGAAATAATTTGAGAATATAGTAATAGCGATTTTTCTCATCATGAGTAAAAAGGGTAGCTATGTCATTCAACTTAGTAAGATGTGCCACAACAGTTTCAGTTTCATAACCATGGAAAGGATTAGATTCAACCAAAGTAATTAACTCTAGGTTGATAGAGAATTCATAATCCTTATCATCAATAAAGATAGGTGAAGTAGCAAACTTAGGATCACATTCCATTCTGGCATTCATAGAATTTTCTTTATACTTGCATAATAATTTCTCTAGATCATCTCTATCTCTGCAAGCAAGAATATCTCTAGTTGTCTCTTCACTCATAACATAACCTTTCGGTACCTTAGGAAATTCATATCTATGAGGGCTAGTTCTAGCAGGTGTTTCAGAAGTTTCAGTTTCAAGCTCATCATCAGATTCAACAACATCATGTTGTATAACTCTAGCAATTTGTTTATCAAGAAAATCACCAAGTGGCACATCATCATTAAGCAAGGTACTAACATCATCATAAACATTATCCATAGTAGAGGTAACATCGTCAATAACTTGTGACATATCAGAATTAATAGCATGTGGTGGTGTTGCAAGTATACTTATAACAGAAGGTGAATCTAAAGTAGAACTGGATGGTAGTTCCTTACCTCCCCTCGTCTTTGAGGGAAATATTTTAGTCTTAGCATCCTTCAGATTCTTCATAGTGATAAAGTGATAATAATCCCAAGTGACTCAACAAATATAGCTATGGTCCCCGGCAACGGCAACAGAAAAAGGTCTTGATAACCCACAAGTATAGGGGATCGCAACAATTTTCGAGGGTAGAGTATTCAACCCAAATTTATAGATTCGACAAGGGGAGCCAAAGAATATTTGAAGGTATTAGCAGCTGAGTTGTCAATTCAACCACACGTGGAGATTAATTATATGTAGCAAAGTGATCAGTAGCAAACTAGTATGATAGTTTTGATAATAGTGGCAAAAGTAATGGTAATGGTAATAGTGATAGCAATAGTTTTGTAGCAAGCTGTAATAGTGATGATAGCAGTAGTAACTTAGCAAGAACAATATAAGATAAATTCATAGGCATTGGATCGGTGACTTGCTGGAAGATATTCATCATGAGACAGTTATTACCTAGGGCGATACGGCACTAGCTCCAGTTAATCAATATAGTGTAGGCATGTATTCCGTAAATAGTCATACGTGCTTATGGAAATGACTTGCATGACATATTTTGTCCTACCCTCCCGTGGCAGCGGGGTCCTATTGGAAACTAAGGGATATTAAGGCCTCCTTTTAATAGAGAACCAGAACAAAGCATTAACACATAATGAATACATGAACTCCTCAAACTACGGTCATCACGGGGAGTGGGCCTGGCTATTGTCGCTCCAGGGTTGCCGGATCATAACACATAGTAGGTGACTATAACTTGCAAGATCGGATCTAGAACATGGATATAATGGTGATAACATAAACGGTTCAGATCTGAAATCATGGCACCCGGGCCCAAAGTGACAAGCATTAAGCATGGCAACGTCATAGCAACATCAATCTAAGAACATAGTGGATACTAGGGATCAAGCCCTAACAAAACAAACTCGGTTACATGATGAATCTCATCCAACTCCTCACCGACCAGCAAGCCTACGAAGGAATTACTCACTCCCGGTGGGGAGCATCATGGAATTGGTGATGAGAAGGGTGGTGGTGATGATGAAGAACGAAGATCCCCCTCTTTGGAGCCCCAAACGGACTCCAGATCTGCCCTCTCGAGGAAGAACAGGGCTTGGCAGCGGCTTCTTCTCGTGGATCGCGATAATTCTTTCTCCCTGATTTTTATCTGGAAAAATAGGATTTTATAGCGTTGGTTTCAGGGTCTGCGGGGCCACAAGGTGGGGACAACCCACCTGGGTGCGCCAGGTGAGGGTGGCGTGCCCTGGTGGGTTGTGCCCACCCAGGTGCCCCCCTTCGGTAGGTCTTGGCTCCAGAAATTCTTATATATCATATAAAAATTCCCCGCAAAGTTTCGTTCCATTCCGATAACTTTTATTTCTACACAAAAAACACCACCATGGTAGTTCTGCTGAAAACAGCGTCAGTCCGGGGTTAGTTTCATTCAAATCATGCAAATTAGAGTCCAAAAGAAGAGGAAAAGCGTGCACAAACGATATTCCAATGCTTGAAAATGAGGCCTAGGGTCTGTACTTTCGCTAGTACAATCTCTCAATAATGCTAATATAGTTGGATCATATAACAATCCCTCAATGTGTGATGAAGAATCACTCCAAAGTTCCTAGTGGACAACATAAGAAGAAATTGTTTGTAGGGTACGAAACTACCTCAAAGATATTCTTTCAGACCAATCTATCCTAGAGTTCATACTAAAATAACACCAAGCTATTCTTTCTGATCGATCTAAGGAATAGTTCGCACTTAAATAACACCATATGATACACATCAACCAACTCTAATGTCATCTAGATACTCCAATGTCACCATGGGTATCTGTGAGTTGATTATATGATATGCATCAAACAATCTCAAATTCATAATACTCAATCCAGCACAAAGAACCTCAAAGAGTGCCCCAATATTTCTACTGGAGAAACAAAGACAAGAATGTGCATCAATCCCAATGCATAGATAACCCTAATGTCACCTCGGGAATCCGCGAGTTGAGTGCCGAAACACACATCAAGTGAATCAATATGATACCCCATTGTCACCACAAGTATTCATAGCAAGACATACATCAAGTGTTCTCAAATCCATAAAAGTATTCAATCCGATAAGAACAAAATCTCAAAGGGAAAACTCAATTCACAACAAGATAAAGAGGGGAAAACACCATATGATCCAACTATATTAACAAAGCCCGTGATACATCAAGATAGTGACACCTCAGGAACACAAGAGAGAGAGATTAAACACATAGCTACTGGTACAAACCCTCAACCCCGAGGATGAACTACTCCGTCCTCATCATGGTGGCCGTCGGGATGATGAAGATGGTCACCGGTGATGATTTCCCCCTCTGGCAAGGTGCCGAAACGGGGTCTAGATTGGTTTTTCATGGCTACAGTGGCTTGCGGTGGTGGAACTTATGATATAGCGACTCCCCTAGGGTTTTTCAAATATTTGGGAATTTATAGGGTGAAGAGGCGGTGCGGGAGGCCACCGAGGTGGGCACAACCCACATGGGCGCGTGTGGCCCTACAGGCATGCCCTGGTGGGTTGTTCCCCCCTCGGGGCCCCCTCTGGCACTTCTTTGGCCCACTAGATGTCTTGTAGTCCAAACAATCTCCAAAAAGTTTCGCTGCGTTTGGACTCCATTTGGTATTGATTTTTTGTGAAGTAAAAAAACAAGCAAAAAAACAACTACTGGCACTGGGCTCTCTGTCAATAGGTTAGTCCCGAAAAGATATATAAAGTTGCTATAAAATGATTTTAAAACATCCAATAATGATAATATAACAGCATGAATACTTCATAAATTATAGATACATTGGATACATATCAACATCCCCAAGCTTAATTCCTACTCGTCCTCGAGTTGGTAAATGATAAAAGATATAATTTATGAAGTGTGAATGCTAGCAAAGTGCATAAGTTTGATCAATGATAATTCCAATCACTTTTCCTAGCGTCATAACAACAACTCTTTCTCATAAAACTCATCATGATAAAGTAGCAACCAATGCACATGTTAAGGTTCAAACAATGAATTCTATTGAACTCAACAACCTATATTGTTAGTCACCAAACAATTGCAATTCAACTTATTCAACAGACTCTAAGTAAGAGCTCCACATACTCGATCATCATATAATACTCAAAGCATATTCTTAGAACAAATGGAATCCATCGAACACAGAGAAAGATAGGAGCATAATGTTTTGCCTCCCAACTCATTTATCATAGAGATAATTGTCAACAATAATAAATCATGATCAAATATATTTGACTGGTCATATGTGCCTAGATCTTTCCACACCACATGTTGCTTGCCAACTAGAGAGTAGTTGAGGTTGAAATGAGAATTCATACTATTGACTCTTGCGTAAAAGTAAATACTGAAAAGTAATGGATAGGCCCTTCGCAGAGGGAAGCAGAGGTTGTCATGTGCTTTTTATTTGGATGCCCAAGCTCTTAATGCAAAGGAATGTCACGTTATATTGCCCCTTATGATAGCAACCTTTATTATGCAGTCTGTCGCTTTTATTACTTTCCATCACAAGTTCGTACAACGCTCAGATTTCCCTTACAATAAAAAATCAAACATATTTAGGAGCAATTTTTATTGCTTTATGCACCGATGACAACTTACTTGAAGGATCTTATTCAATCCATATGTAGGTATGGTGGACACTCATGGCAAGAAACTGGATTTAAGGGTTTTTGGATGCACAAGTAGTATCTCTACTTAGTACAAATTTTTGGCTAGCAAAAGATCCTAAGCAAACACCACATGTTGGAGGATCCATAACAATATAACTTCTATGCAAATATACCCAAACATAACTCATTACGTTGTCTTCCTTGTCCAACTTCAACTAATTTGCTCAAGTTTGAAAATAATTAATGTGTATTCACAATCATAGAAGATGTCCAAGATAATATATTTGAGTGTGAAAGTTCTGTTCCTTATAGTAATCATTCATGAATTGCTTGTATGACCAATATTGTGATTGTCAAGCTTCAAAAGATTTCACTTTCTAAACCCAATGTGAAGCTACCACTAGGCATGATATAATTTCAACTTCATAACAAGATAGAGAGGGGAAAACACCATATGATCCAACTATATTAACAAAGCCCGCGATACATCAAGATCGTGGCATCTTAAGAACACAAGAGAGAGAGAGAGATTAAACACATAGCTACTAGTACAAACCCTCATCCTCGAGGATGGACTACTACCTCCTCATCATGGTGGCCGCCGGGATGATGAAGATGGCCACCGATGATGATTTCCTCCTCTGGCAGGGTGCCGGAACAGGGTCTAGATTGGTTTTTCATGGCTATAGAGGCTTGCGGTGGCGGAACTTCTGATCTAGCGAGTCCCCTAGGGTTTTTGTAATATTTGAGGATTTATAGGGTGAAGAGGCGGTGCGGGAGGCCACCGAGGTGGGCACAACCCACATGCCCAGGCGCACCCCTGTGGGTTGTGCCCCCCTTGGGGCTCCCCTCTAGCACTTCTTTGTCCCACTGAATGTCTTCTGGTCCGAAAAAAATCTCCAAAAAGTTTCGCTGCGTTTGGACTCCGTTTGGTATTGATTTTTTGCAAAGTAAAAAAAGAAGCAAAAAACATCAACTGGCACTGGGCACTCTGTCAATAGGTTGGTCCCAAAAAATGATATAAAGATGCTATAAAATGATTGTAAAACATCAAAGAATGATAATATAACATCATGAATACTTCATAAATTATAGATACGTTGGAGACATATCATAGATGCATGCAGGAGTCGGTCTACTTGTCTTAGAGGTGATGCCTATATACATGATCATTGCCTTGGATATAGCCATGATTATTCCTTTTTCTATCGATTGCCCAACAGTAATTTGTTTACCCACTGTATGCTATGTTTAAGAGAGAAGCCTCTAGTGAAAACTATGCCCCCCCCCTCCAGGTCTATCTTTATCATATATTAAAATCCAAAAATACCTTGCTGCAATTTTATTTACTTTATTTTATTTCATGTTTTTTATCTATCTATCACTATGAGATTTGATCCTTGCAATCATTCGCGTTGGATGCAAGTATTTGTTCTTTTGTGTGTAGGTACTGCTAACGAGATGTTGTGTGGTTCTCCTATTGGATTGATAACCTTGGTTCTTAACTGATGGAAATACTTATCTCTATTGTACTACATCATCCTCTCCTTTTTGGGGAAATCCCAATGTAGCTCACAAGTAGCAGGAAGAATTTCTGGCGCCATTGCCGGGGAGACATAATCAACATCTATCAAGTACCATTGCATAAACTTTCATCTCCTTGCATTTACTTTATTTGTCATTTTCCTGTTGTCTTCATCTCCCCACTTCTAAAATATTTTTACAAAAACACAAAAATATTTTCTGTTTGCCTTTTTGCTTGTTTGCTTGCTTTGTCGTGATGTCTCAAGAAAATACCAAGTTGTGTGATTTCTCCAATAATAATGATTTTATTAGTACCCCGATTGCTCCTCCCACCACTAGTGCAGATTCTTGTGATATTAATGTTGCTTTGCTAAATCTTGTTATGAAAGAACAATTCGGTGGTAGTCCTAATGAAGATGTTGCATCCCATCTTAATACTTTTGTTGAATTGTGTGATATGAAAAATAAAAAAGATGTGGATGTTGATATTATCAAATTATATTTATTTCCGTTCTCACTACGAGATCATGCTAAAACTTGGTTTTCACCCTTGCCATGAAATAGTATTGATTCTTGGGATAAGTGTAAAGATGCTTTTATTGCCAAGTATTTTCCTCCCGCAAAAATTATTTCTCTTAGAAATAAAATTTTGAATTTTAAGCAACTTGAGCATGAATATGTTTCCCAATATTGGGAGAGGATGAAATTAGTGATAAGAAATTGCCCTACTCATGGCTTAAGTTTGTGGATGATCATACAAAATTTTTATGCGGGATTGAACTTTGTTTCTAGAAATCTTTTAGATTCTGTAGTGGGTGGTACCTTTATGGAAATCACATTACGAGAAGCTACCAAATTGCTTGACAATATTATGGAAAATTATTCATAATGGCATACTGAAAGAACTCCTACTAGTAAAAAAGTGAATTCTGTTGAAGAAATTAATACTTTGAGTGACAAAGTAGATGCACTTATGAAAATGGTTGCTAGTAAGAGTGCTCATATTGATCCTAATGATGTGCCATTGTCTACTTTGATTGATAAAAATAATGATCCCGTAGATATGAATTTTTTCTCATGAAACAATTTCAATAGTAATGTTTATAGAGGTAATTTTAATCCTAGCCCGTTTCCTAGAAATTCCTCTAATAATTATGGCAATTCCTATGGTAGTTCTTCTAATAATAATAATAATAATAGGATGCCCACTTATCTTTAAAGTAATATTAAATAATTTATTAATGCTCAAAAGGTTTTCAACACTACGATGGAGAAAAAATTGAGTAAACTTGATGATATGTCTAGGAGCATGGATAGAATTGTCCATGATGTGGAAAATCTTCAATCTAAAATTTTGGCATGCAAGATTTATATAATGAATCCATTAAAGCTCTTTATGTTTCCATTGGTGAAAGTAAAGAAAGAACCGCTATGTTGAGGGCTAAGCTAGAATTCTTAGAAAAAGCGATCCCGCCCGGTTTTTATCATTGCAATGATGAAGATATTAAAATGATTAGTGTTACACTCATTGAGTCTTGGTTTAGTAATACAAAACTTGATGAAAAGGGGACTGAAGAAGAGTCAACTTTAGCTAGAAGGCGTCCCCATTGTTCGTAGGGTGAAAATCTTAATGAAAAATTTGATAAAAGTGGGTTTGGGGAGGTCAAAACTTCAAATAGTAATGTGCCCACTATTTTGGATTTCAAGGATTTTAATTATGATTGTTGTTATTTAATTGAGTGTATTTCCTTGTTGCAATCCATAATACATTCACCCAATTCTTATGAACAAAATAAGGCTTTTACTAAACATATTGTAGAAGCAATGATGAAAGCTTTAGAAGAAAAGTTAGAATTGGAGGTTTCAATACCTAGGAAATTATATGATGAGTGGGAACCTACCATTATGGTTAAAATATAAAATTATGAGTGCAATGCTTTATGTGATTTGGATGCTAGTGTTTCCACAATACCAAAATCTTTACATGATGTGCTAGGTTTTACTAATATGGATGAATGTTCTCTTAATTTGCACTTAGCGGATTCTAGTATCAAGAAACCTTTGGGTAGAATAATTGATGTTCTTATTCTTGCAAATAGTAATTATGTGCTCGTTAATTTCATTATGCTTGATATTGGTTGTAATCCGTCTTGTCCCATAATACTTGGTAGGCCTTTCCTACGAACCATGGGTGCTATTATTGATATGAAAGAAGGGAATATAAAATTTCAATTTCCATTAAAGAAGGGTATGGAACACTTCCCTAGAAAAAGATTTAAGCGACCATATGAATCTATTATGAGGGCCACCTATGGAATTAATGTGAAGAATGACAACACTTGAACATATACAACACTTGAACATATACAACACTTGAACATAGCTCTTGTTGGGAGGAAGCCCAATAGTTATCTTTTTTTTTCTTGTTCTTTCTCTATTTTTTCATGTGCACACAATTATGCTACTGTTATGGTTGTGTTTTTTTGTTTAAATAGTGTTTGTGCCAAGTAAAGCCTTTGGGATGATTTGTATGATAGTTGCTTTGATTTTGTGGGAAAACAAAAACTTTTGCGCCCAGTAGCAGATTTGTTGAGATTTACTAGAGCGCGAACAAATTCTGAATTTTTTACACATGATTTATATACCAATTGCCCATGTTTTCCTAATTTTCCTGATTTCTTCGAGTTACAAAATTATGGTCATTGTTCAAATCATTACAGATTGTTCTGTTTTGGACAGATTTTGTTTTCGTTGCATTGTTTGCTAGTTTTGATGAATCTATGGATTGTATCGGGGGGTATAAGCCGTGGTGAAGTTAGAATACAGTATGTATAATGTAATAATAAAATATGAATGGGTTTACAACAGTACCTAAAGTGGTGATTTTCTTGTTGTACTAACGGATCTCATGAGTTTTCTATTGAGTTTTGTGTGCTGAAGTTTTCAAGTTTTGAGTGAGATCACAATGGATGAAGGAATAAGGAGTGGCAAGAGACTAAGCTTGGGGATGAACAAGGAACCCCAAGGTAATATCTAAGGACTCCCAAGCATCTAAGCTTGGTGATGCCATCCCCTCTTTCTTCTACCAACTATCGATAAATTACTTGGAGCTATATTTTTATTCATCACATGATATGAGTTTTGCTTGGAGCGTCGCGTATTATATAAATCTTTGATTTGTTTGATTTTTAGTTTGCCACAATCATCTTTGCTAAACACACCTTTTTGAGAGGGACACACATTATTCGTGATTTGTTAGAATACTCTATGTGCTTCACTTATATCTTTTGAGCTAGGCAGTTGCTCTATTGCTTCACTTATATATTTTAGAGCATGACGATGGTTGTATTTTAAAGAAATAGTTGCACTATCATGATTCACTTATATTATATTGAGACTTGATAACAGTAATGGCAATATGTACAAGTTATGAATTTGGTCCTGATATGATAGGTATTCAAGAGGGATATAAT
Source organism: Triticum dicoccoides (assembly GCF_002162155.2). Taxonomy (NCBI): domain Eukaryota; kingdom Viridiplantae; phylum Streptophyta; class Magnoliopsida; order Poales; family Poaceae; genus Triticum; species Triticum dicoccoides. Next base: position 196,112,077 of record NC_041390.1, on the reverse strand, counting down.
AAAAACTTTCATGTTGATCACTAAATATGATAAGTTTGGTTCCTTGCAATAGTTTGGCGATATAAAGGTGGTAATATGTGGGTTGTGCTAGTGAGTAATTGTGGTCTAGTAAGAATATTGGTGTTAAGGTTTGTGATTCCCGAAGCATGCACGTATAGTCTCTCGTTATGCTATGAAGTTGGAGCATGATTTATTATTGATTGTCTTCCTTATGAGTCGCGGTCGGGGACGAGCGATGGTCTTTTCCTACCAATCTATCCCCCTAGGGGCATGCGTAGTAGTACTTTGCTTCGAGGGATAATAAAATTTTGCAATAATTATGTGAGTTCTTTAATTTATGACTAATGTGAGTCCACATATTATACGCACTCTCACCTTTCTGCAATTTGCTAGCCTCTTCGGTGTCGTGCATTGCCCTTTCTCACCTCAAGATGTGGTGCAAACTTCGCTGGTGCATCCAAACCTCGTGATATGATATGCTCTATCACACATAAGCCTCCTTATATCTTCCTCAAAACAGCCACCATACCTACCTATTATGCATTTCCATAGCGATTCTGAGATATATTGCCATGCAACATCCACCGTTCCGTTTTATGACACGCACCATCATTGTCATATTGCTTCGCATGATCATATAGCTAACATAGTATTTCAGGCCCAGCCACCATTCACCATTTTTTATAATTGTTATGCTAGATCATGCACATCCTGGTACACCGCCAAAGGCATTCATATAGAGTAATTTTTGTTCTAGTATTGAGTTGTAAGTAAATAGGAGTGCTATGATCATCATTATTCATTATTAGAGCATTGTCCCAAGTGAGGAAAGTATGATGGAGACTATGATTCCACCACAAGTCGGGATGAGGAACCGGACTAAAAAAAGAGAAAAAAAGAGGCCAAAAAGAGTCCAACAAAAAAAAGAGAAAAGAAAAAATGAGAGAAAAAGAGAGAAGGGGCAATGTTACTATCCTTTCCACACATGTGCTTCAAAGTAGCACCATTTTTTCATATAGAGAGTCTCATATGCTTTCATTTTCATATAACTAGTGGGAATTTTTCATTATAGAGCTTGGCTTGTATATTCTAATGATGGGCTTCCTCAAATGCCCGAGGTCTCCATCAGCAAGCAAGTTGGATGCACACCTACTTAGTTTTCTTTTTAAGATTTCATACACCTATAGCTCTTGGTGCATCTGTTACATGGCAATCCCTACTCCTTCCATTGACATCAATTGATGGGAATCTCCATAGCCCATTGATTAGCCTTGACAATGTGAGACTTTCTCCTTTTTTGTCTTCTCCATATTATCTCTATCACCATACTCTATTCCACCCATAGTGCTATCTCCATAGCTTGTGCTCATGTATTGCATGAGGGTTGAAAAAGCTGAAGCGTGTTAAAAAGTTAGAACCAATATCTCGACTTGTCATCAGGGTTGTGCATGATAAATACTTTGTGTTAAGAATATGGAGCATGCCAAGGCTCTATGATTTTGTAGTGATAACATTCTTTAGCATTGATATTTTGTTTTATGTCACCCATACTGCTATCTCCAAGGCATGATTTTTTGTTGGTATGCCTTATTATTGTTGTTTTTATGTCAAATTATAGACTATTGCTTTGAATTGTTTGGATCTTAATATTATGCCATACATGATGAACATTCTAGGTAGCATTTCACATCAAACATTCTGTTTTCATCATTTACCTACTCGAGGACGAGCAGGAATTAAGCTTGGGGATGCTTGATACGTCTCCAACGTATCTATAATTTTTTATTGTTCAATGCTATTATAGTATCAATCTTGGATGTTTTATATGCAATTATATATCATTTTTTGGGACTAACCTATTAACTTAGTGCCATGTGCCAGTTATTTCTTTTTGCACGTTTTTGGTTTTCCAGGAAATCAGTACCTAACGAAGTCCAAATGCCATGAAACTTTTCGATGATTTTTTCTGGACATAAGAAACACTAGAAGCTTCGGGGGGAAGTCAAAAGGAAAAGGGGGTGGCCACGAGCCACCAAGGCGCGCCCTGGTGCCTCATGGGCGCCTCGTTGCTCCGTTTGACCTAATTTTGCCTCTGTAAATTCTCTAAAATCGGGAAACCAACAAAGATCCACCCAAAAGACTTTTTCCACTAGCGGAAGCTTCTGTTCTCGCGAGATCCCATCTGGAGGCCTTTTTTGGTACTCTGCCGGAGGAGGAATCGATCACGGAGGGCTTCTACATCAACCTTGCTGCCCCTCCGATGATGTATGAGTAATTTACCACAGACATATGGGTCTATAGCTAGTAGCTAGATGGACTCTTCTCTCTCTTTGATCTTCAATACAATGTTCTCCTCGATGTTGTTGGAGATCTATTCGAGGTAACCTTTTCCCAGTGTGTTTGTTGGGATCCGATGAATTGTGGGTTTATGATTACATTATCCATGAATATTATTTGAGTCTTATCTGAACGATTTTATGCATGATTGTTATAGCTTTGTATTTCTCTCCGATCTATACATTTGGTTTGGCCCACTAGATTGATTTATCTTGCAAGGGAGTGGTGCTTTGTGATGGGTTCGATCTTGCAGTGCTCAATCCCAGTGACATAAGCGGACATGACACATATTTGTATCATTGCCATTAAGGGTAAAATGATGGGTTTTTTTTCATATTGATTGTATTTACTTTGTCTACATCATGTCATCTTGCTTAAGGCATTACTCTATTCTTAATGAAATTAATACTCTAGAAGCATGCTGGATAGCGGTCAACGTGTGGAGTAATGGTTGTAGATGCAGGGAGGAGTCGGTCTACTTGTCTCAAACGTGATCCCTATATACATGATCATTGCCTTGGACATCGTCATGATTATTCCCTTTTTCTAGCAATTGTCCAACAGTAATTTATTTACGCACTGTATGCTATGTTCAAGAGAGAAGCCTCTAGTGAAAACTATGGCCCCCGAGTCTATCTTTATCATATATTAAAATCCAAAAAATACCTTGCTATAATTTTATTTACTTTATTTTATTTTGTGTTTTTATTTATCTATCTATCACTACGAGATTTTATCCTTGCAACTAACCACTGAGGGATTGACAACCCCTTATTTGCGTTTGGTGCAAGAATTTGTCATTTTGTGTGTAGGTAATGCTAATGATGTGTTGTGTGGTTCTCCTACTTGATTGATAACCTTCGTCCTTAACTGAGGGAAATACTTATCTCTACCGTACTGCATCATCCTCTCCTCTTTGGGGAAATCCCAACGCAGCTCCCAAGGTGTGACAGCCCCGATTCAATCGTACACTAATCATGCACGCAAATGTGTACGATCGAAATCGGGGACTCACGGGAAGATATCACAACACAACTCTAAAACATAAATAAGTCATACAAGCATCATAATACAAGCCAGGGGCCTCGAGGGCTCGAATACAAGTGCTCGATCATAGACGAGTCAGCGGAAGCAACAATATCTGAGTACAGACATAAGTTAAACAAGTTTGCCTTAAGAAGGCTAGCACAAACTGGGATACAGATCGAAAGAGGCGCAGGCCTCCTGCCTGGGATCCTCCTAAACTACTCCTGGTCGTCGTCAGCGGGCTGCACGTAGTAGTAGGCACCTCCAGCATAGTAGGAGTCATTGTCGACGATGGCGTCTGGCTCCTGGACTCCAGCATCTGGTTGCGACAACCAGAAAGAAATGAAAGGGGGAAAAAGGGGGGAGAAAGCAACCGTGAGTACTCATCCAAAGTACTCGCAAGCAAGGAACTACACTACATATGCATGGGTATATGTGTAAGTAGGCCATATCAGTGGACTGAACTGCAGAATGCCAGAATAAGAGGGGGATAGCTAGTCGTATCGAAGACTACGCTTCTGGCAGCCTCCGTCTTGCAGCATGTAGAAGAGAGTAGATTGAAGTCCTCCAAGTAGCATCTCCAAGTAGCAACTCCAAGTAGCATCTCCAGTAGCATCGCATAGCATAATCCTACCCGGCGATCCTCCCCTCGTCGCCCTGTGGAAAAGCGATCACCGGGTTGTCTGTGGAACTTGGAAGGGTGTGTTTTATTAAGTATCCGGTTCTAGTTGTCATAAGGTCAAGGTACAACTCCAAGTCGTCCTGTTACCGAAGATCACGGCTATTCGAATAGATTAACTTCCCTGCAGGGGTGCACCAACTTACCCAGCACGCTTGATCCCATTTGGCCGGACACACTTTCCTGGGTCATGCCCGGCCGCGGAAGATCAACACGTCGCAGCCCCACCTAGGCTCAACAGAGAGGCCAGCACGCCGGTCTAAACCTAAGCGCGCAGGGGTATGGGCCCATCGCCCTGAGCACACCTGCACGTTGCGTACGCGGCCGGAAGCAGACCTAGCCTAGTGGCGTTCCAGTCCAATTCGGCGCGCGCCGCTCAGTCGCTGACATCACGAAGTGCTTCGGCAGATACCACGACGCCGGGATACCCATAACTACTCCCGCGTAGATGGTTAGTGCGTATAGGCTCGTAACCAACTCAGATCAAATACCAAGATCTCGTTAAGCGTGTTAAGTATCCGCGAACGCCGAACAGGGCCAGGCCCACCTCTCTCCTAGGCGGTCTGAACCTGCCCTGACGCTCTGCCACCAAGATCCACTCGCAGGTGCTCCACCAGCCGACCCGACTTTAGTCTCCACATGTATCATGTATAAGTATATAGTATATACCCGAGATCACCTCCCGAGTGATCTCGGCCCAATAGTATAGCACAGCAGACGGACAAGAATGTAGGGCCACAGATGAAAATACTAGCATCCTATACTAAGCATATAGGATTGAAGGTAAAGGTATCAACAGTAGTAACAAGGACAGGCTATGCATCAGGATAGATATAACAGAAAGCAGTAACATGCTACAGTACTCTAATGCAAGCAGTATAGAGTAGAATAGGTGATATTTGGTGATCAAGGGGGGGGGCTTGCCTGGTTGCTCTAGCAAGAAAGAGGGGTCGTCAACTCCGTAGTCGAACTGGGCAGCAGCAGCGTCGGTCTCGTGGTCTACCGGAGAGAAGAGGGGGAAGAAACAATGAATACCATGCAAACATATGCATATTGATGCATGACATGACAGGTAACGATGCTAGGCGTGCCCTAACGTGGTATGAGGTGATGCCGGTTAAGGGGGGAAACATCCGGGAAAATATCCCCGGTGTTTCGTGTTTTCGGGCAGAGGAGCCGGAGGGGGAAGGTTGCGGGTTCGATAGGTTAGGGGTGTGTGGTGGACGAATGGACTGCGTATCCGGATTCGTCCCGTCGTTCTGAGCAACTTTCATGTTGAAAATATTTTAATCCGAGTTACGGATTAAAAGATATGATTTTCTAAAGATTTAATCATTTTCCGATTTTATTTAATTATTTATTTAAATCCAACATTATCCAAAATAGTAAATGCTGATGTCAGCATGACATCAGGGTGATGTCAGCAGTCAACGTTGACCATTGACCTGGTCAACCTGACGTGTGGGTCCAGTGGGACCCACACGTCATTCTCTGTTTAGGTTAATTAGGGTTTAGGTTAATTACTTAGCTTAATTAACTGTTTAGTTTAACTAACCAGAATTAATTAAGTCTATTAATTAGTTAATTAATTAATTAATTATTTTCATTATTTATTATTATTATTATTATTTTAAATTCCTCTTTTTTTTTATTAAAATGTTATGGGGCGTGGGCCCCTGTGGTGAGTGGCCCATGAGGCTAAACGGGCGCGCGGGCAAGGCCGTGGCCGGCGGCGCGGCGCCGGCAAGGGGAAGCGGGGGCGAGGCCAGACGCGGTGGTGGCCGGGGCGGCCGACGGAGAGGCGGGGGAGCACGGGGCCACCACAGCAGCGGGGCACCGGCAAAGGCGGCGAACGGCGCGGGCTATGGCGAGCCTCGGCCATGGCGAGCGGTGGCCGGCGAGAGGGAACGGGGAGGAGGAGGAGGACCGGGGTCCTCACCGAGGGAGCGTAGGGCACGGGGCAGCGGGTTCGGGGGAGGTTGGGGAGGACCGGCGAGGAGGAGGACGGGGACGACGTTGACGGAGTCGAGGCGGAGGAGCTCTGGGTGGCGGTGATTGGCGTCGGGGCGACGAACACGACATCCTGCGGAGCTCGGGGAGGAGGACAAGGACGCGAGGTCCGGCAAGGAGGCGGTCGGTCCGAGCGGCGACGGCGGGGCCTTCGGCGGCGGTGGTGGTGGTGGCGCACGGCGATGACGAGCGGGTGCGGTCCGGTGGGTGGCTCCGGCGACGGCGGGGCGCGGGGTTCGGGCGCCCC
>NC_041390.1:196083477-196105380 GCF_002162155.2 Triticum dicoccoides | reverse complement strand
CGATCGGGGAAAGGGAGAGTGGCGTGGGGCGGGGAAGTGGGGAATCGATCCCGATCCAGATCGGATCGGGAGAGGGGGAGTGGGAGCGAGTGGGGAATGGGTTAGGGTTTCGGGTGTCGTGGGGGGGGCATGTGTATGCCAGGGGTGGGCTGGCCTGGGCCAGTTGGGTTGGCTGGCTGGGCCGGTTGGCCCATGTGGGGAGGGGGGGCTTGTTCTCCTTTTGCTTGTTTTGTTTTGTTTTTCCTTTTCTATTTTTGACCTTTTCCTTTTATTTATTTCCTTTCTGTTTTTTTATCATTTTAAATTATTTAGACATCTTCTAAAAATGTGATTGTTGTACCATAACTACCCTTGTAATATTTGGCACCCACCGAACATTTTTGTTTCTACTTTCGAAAACTTTTATTGTCGACATTAATTTTAAATTTTAATTTGACGCGATTTCGAACTAACGTGAGATTAGCAACAGTAATCGAGGTGACGTGGCATCTTTAGCGGAGGGTTACTGTGGCTTAATTATCCGGGCGTCACAATTCTCCTCCACTACAAGAAATCTCGTCCCGAGATTTAAGAGGGAGACTAAGGGGAAAGGTCTGGTTACGAAATTCTAACGAATCTTATCTGTCTTGGTTGTTCTTCTCGAAGAGGTCGATCCATTACGTTGATGCCTTCATTTTTCTGCTTCAAGTCATCAAGATGAAGTCGGTATCCTTTCTTCGGGGGTTCCATCGTACTTACGAAAGAATAAGGGGTATTCCAGGAGAACGAACCTCTACAAGGTTGACTATCTGGTCGATAACATTGGGGAAGGTGGCAGAAGGTAACTCTTGAATTTAAACTTAAGAAAATATCGAGAGCAAAGTAATGAGGTTTCAGGGGAAGTTTCGAGCAAGCAGGCGACCGTTCTATGCCTAGTCAGAAGGTGAAGGGGTTTCAAGCAACGGAATAATTATTGTGTCCGATGCCAGAATTGATGATCTCATCAGAAGGTGGCCCATGAATTACATACGAGTCCAAGCGGGAGGAATAACTTTGGGAACAAGGGGTGTACAGGAGAGTCAGTTTCGATCCTGTGAAACTATGGGTTATGGGCCCACCATGTGGTTAAAAGTAGGAAGGTCGGTGACATCTTGCACGATCATGTAAGCAAGGCATGTCAGAGGAGAGTCTGAGGGTCATGTCGGCAACAACATAGGTACCAAGGGCGAGGGACTAAGAGAAACATTTTCCTTCTCGTTGAAACGAGGCGTAACAACATAGGTTCCCGTCCATCGGTGGTTACCGGATGTCATCAACAATAGTAACAAGGTCTTACTGACAGAGTTGTACATCGAGGTGTTTGCACAAGCAGTGGATTATTACTGCTTATATCATATAGATCATAGAAAAGGTTTAAACAAACCAATGGAAGGAAAATATGATCATCAGATTAAACAGAACAATGGAAGGGAAAATATGTTTAAACACATATTTCAAGGGGATATCCTTCCTAAGGACAAGCAGAGCAAGATATCCATGACAGGATATAAAGTAGAAAACCATTTAGGTAAGGGGGAGGAATCTCATGATATTACCCATACCACGGTGTTAGGATAAATGATAAATAAAATTTAGCATCGTGCTTCAAATGTTCCTGTTGAAAATCGGAGTACCATTGACATGCTTCGAGATAGCATTGACATGGTCTTCAGGTGAAGATCAAACTTTGGAAACACGAAGGATCCATCAGGAATAACTTGTAGAATAAGTCTTACAATTTCCTCATGGATGAATGAATAACCTTGCTGAAAAGGAATCTATAATGATAGGTCCTCCAGCCGGGGGGGGGGTGCTAGGCATGACATCAGGTTACCGGGTCACCAAAGGATCAACATCATAACTCTCGGAAAGTTGTCCCAACCATCATATCTGACCGAGATTCATATCCAATTGGTGTCATGATACCTCAAACTCAGGGGGTCCGAGAGGAAAAGGTGCAACACAAACCTACGAAATGACATTGCAAGATTCTCGAGGAATGAACTATGGGAGCGGGTTTCTGAAGCAATTGTTCATCATTAAACCAAGGAGGGGATGAGAAGGTGGCTGATGGGCTCAGCGACAATTCATCGAGAATTCCAAACGGATGGATTTCCACGATAATGTGAACAAGAAGATGACATTTGTTAGATCAAATGATATAATGGGATATGCTCGAGGAAAACATACATAATTAAACATTGGTTGAACGGTGCACCCGAAATATGGGTTGGGTTGCACGGCCAATGTTAGAATGGTGATTCAATTATCGAAAGACTTAGAATGAACTATCGGCCATTCACTTCAAAGCAATAGGGTTGCTAGAAGTTTTGAATTCACACGTCATAGCTCAATTGTCGGTATTCCAGTTGAAAACAATACGGGGACCAAGGAATGTACGAAGATGGAAAGAAGTATTATGTTATCAAGAATTCTTAAGAGGTGGTGAAATTCTCACCACATTCTTGACAAAAAGAGATGGTAATACTTCTGAGGTAATGAAGATCAACTGCTGGGTAGCAGAGATCTCAAGGTTTACACAAAACACGAACAAGTTGTGTTGAACGGAAGGCAATAAAGTGGTCGATGAGAACAGGAATCATCGAGGGGCAAGGATGGTATTACCCATCATGAATTCAATTGAATTCCTAGAAGAGCTCATAAGGTTGATGATGATCACGACACAATTGTCGAGATATTTCATGCAGATGTAATCAATCAGCGATGACATCAAGTCGAAGGAATGATGAAGCAAGAGGTTATTGGAACCACAGTTACGAAACAAACTCGAACTCAAGCTTGTTGTTTAAGGTGAAATGATATGATGAGGAAAATTCGACGTAAGCTTAGCTCATCGTAAAAATTACGCTCTGGGAAGAAGGACTAGGTAGCCTAGTTAAGATCGGCACGACAAGGATATAGCCAATCAGGCTAGGGATGACGTGATTGAGTTCAAACTCGTAAGTAATGAGGGTTACAAGAGTTGCTTAATCGCGATGCGGACTCGAGTCAGTTATCGGTGTCTTGGAGTGTTTAATAACCCAAAGCCCGTGAAAAAATTGGAACCAGTGGGAATGTAGCACTTGATGAAGAACTCATAAGATGTTATGTAGTTCCATGATAATCTCGAGATACCAGGGGGGGTAATACTCGATGACAGACCAAAGTAGAGGTTGGACTGGGGGTATTGCTCTACAGAAGACAAGTGCTTAATCTTGCACGAGAAATGGTATTTAAAAGAGAACATGGTCGGAACCACGATTGCAAAAGGCCAGATCCCAGATATAAGATGAACTTATACCAAAGGAATAGTTATTATTTCAAGAAGCTTCCATGATAGGATCTACATCGTGTCCATGGGCATGAACACAAAGGTTCAAGGTCGACTCCCACTTCCTCAATGCATAACCTTCCATTCACTTCTCATTTTTCGGAGAAGTTGTAATGTTTAAACTTTATCTAGCAAAACACTGGAAGAGTATGACTCGTGAAAATTTTCGAGTTCACACATATTAAGGAGGGCATAGGTTCAACCCATCAAGGCATCTTAGAATCATATACCAGAATCTTTAGAAGTAATTAACTCAAGCTCGAAGGCAGAGCATGGTTGATAAAGCAGAGGATACAATTTACCAAAGGCGTTATGTATCAGAGGAAAGGCTCACAAGGTTATTGAATATGAAGGGCGTTGTCAGATAAAATCCAACAAAGGATCTGGTGGTCCACAAGGGATCTGACGTGAGCATCGTTACTCAACTAGGGGAAGAAGAATGCAAGGAGATCAGATTATAGAACAACTGACTAACTCAATTGTCAAATGCAAAGGAATTATCATTTCCAAATCAAGGGATCAGAAGCAATGCTCTGATTAGGGATGTATAAGTTGAATAGCCTTAGGGTACAATCAACGACAATTGGATTGGTCGAGAACCAATTCCAGTTAAAAGAATGGCAGCTCAGCCGGGAAGGTAATTTATAAGGATCAATGATGATTGCGTGTATTCGCAAACATATTGAGTCAACAAACTCAAAATGATAATGACAAGGAATGTCAATAAGACTACGAGACTTATGGGATTAACCATAATGCAAGCAAGCAAGAATTTCAAGAGCAAAAGGCTCCAGAGGATTTTCGGAAGATCGAATAGTATTTTGAATACTTTTGTGAAACACATGAACAACTAGGGATGAGCGGATTTTTGACAAGTGCGAGGATTTATTTGAAGGGGTATTCATGTGGCAAAGAACTGCCAGGCAGTAGGCACAAAGTATTCTCGGAATAATAGCGAAAACTTCGGGGTATCTTGTAACAACAAGATCAATGGGGGATGATCGTATGAATGGCAAGTGTAAGTAGTTATCCATAAGGATTTATCGGTGGTCGGGAATTACAAAAGCGACAGGCACAAGGTCTCGAGAGAATATCGGAGAGTACCTTCAAATTCTTCTGGTTCACAGAGCAATCACCTGTAGTGAGGGGTTCTCCGGGAGGAAGTAGTAACGAGATCCTAAAGTTAGATTTTAGTAAAAAATCGTTTAACCCGAATAGAAGAGAGTTCAGAATCCCAGAGTAAAGATCGAGGAGTAAAAGATCCTAATACCACCCGATGGCGACGTGGGCCCGTAAGGCACACAGCCATGTTAGTAAAAGTTTTGCAATGACTAGACTCGACTTCGGCCAAGGAGTGTGGAAAGGGGGATTCCTACAGGCAGTCGGCTCTGATACCAACTTGTGACGCCCCCGATTCAATCGTACACTAATCATGCACGCAAATGTGTACGATCGAAATCAGGGACTCACGGGAAGATATCACAACACAACTCTAAAACATAAATAAGTCATACAAGCATCATAATACAAGCCAGGGGCCTCGAGGGCTTGAATACAAGTGCTCGATCATAGACGAGTCAGCGGAAGCAACAATATCTGAGTACAGACATAAGTTAAACAAGTTTGCCTTAAGAAGGCTAGCACAAACTGGGATACAGATCGAAAGAGGCGCAGGCCTCCTGCCTGGGATCCTCCTAAACTACTCCTGGTCGTCGTCAGCGGGCCGCACGTAGTAGTAGGCACCTCCAGCGTAGTAGGAGTCATTGTCGACGATGGCGTCTGGCTCCTGGACTCCAGCATCTGGTTGCGACAACCAGAAAGAAAGGAAAGGGGGAAAAAGGGGGGAGAAAGCAACCGTGAGTACTCATCCAAAGTACTCGCAAGCAAGGAACTACACTACATATGCATGGGTATATGTGTAAGTAGGCCATATCAGTGGACTGAACTGCAGAATGCCAGAATAAGAGGGGGATAGCTAGTCGTATCGAAGACTACGCTTCTGGCAGCCTCCGTCTTGCAGCATGTAGAAGAGAGTAGATTGAAGTCCTCCAAGTAGCATCTCCAAGTAGCAACTCCAAGTAGCATCTCCAGTAGCATCGCATAGCATAATCCTACCCGGCGATCCTCCCCTCGTCTCCCTGTGGAAAAGCGATCACCGGGTTGTCTGTGGAACTTGGAAGGGTGTGTTTTATTAAGTATCCGGTTCTAGTTGTCATAAGGTCAAGGTACAACTCCAAGTCGTCCTGTTACCGAAGATCACGGCTATTCGAATAGATTAACTTCCCTGCAGGGGTGCACCAACTTACCCAGCACGCTTGATCCCATTTGGTCGGACACACTTTCCTGGGTCATGCCCGGCCGCAGAAGATCAACACGTCGCAGCCCCACCTAGGCTCAACAGAGAGGCCAGCACGCCGGTCTAAACCTAAGCGCGCAGGGGTCTGGGCCCATCGCCCTGAGCACACCTGCATGTTGCGTACGCGGCCAGAAGCAGACCTAGCCTAGTGGCGTTCCAGTCCAATCCGGCGCGCGCCGCTCAGTCGCTGACGTCACGAAGTGCTTCGGCTGATACCAAGACGCCGGGATACCCATAACTACTCCCGCGTAGATGGTTAGTGCGTATAGGCTCGTAACCAACTCAGATCAAATACCAAGATCTCTTTAAGCGTGTTAAGTATCCGCGAACGCCGAACAGGGCCAGGCCCACCTCTCTCCTAGGCGGTCTCAACCTGCCCTGACGCTCCACCACAAAGATCCACTCGCGGGTGCTCCACCAGCTGACCCGACTTTAGTCTCCACATGTATCATGTATAAGTATATAGTATATACCCGAGATCACCTCCCGAGTGATCTCGGCCCAATAGTATAGCACAGCAGACGGACAAGAATGTAGGGCCACAGATGAAAAATACTAGCATCCTATACTAAGCATATAGGATTGAAGGTAAAGGTATCAACAGTAGTAACAAGGACAGGCTATGCATCAGGATAGATATAACAGAAAGTAGTAACATGCTACACTACTCTAATGCAAGAAGTATAAGGTAGAATAGGCGATATCTGGTGATCAAGGGGGGGCTTGCCTGGTTGCTCTGGCAAGAGAGAGGGGTCGTCAACTCCGTAGTCGAACTGGGCAGCAGCAGCGTCGGTCTCGTGGTCTACCGGAGAGAAGAGGGGGAAGAAACAATGAATACCATGCAAACATATGCATATCGATGCATGACATGACAGGTAACGATGCTAGGCGTGCCCTAACATGGTATGAGGTGATGCCGGTTAAGGGGGGAAACATCCGGGAAAATATCCCCGGTGTTTCGTGTTTTCGGGCAGAGGAGCCGGAGGGGGAAAGTTGCGGGTTCGATAGGTTAGGGGTGTGTGGCGGACGAACGGACTGCGTATCCGGATTCGTCCCGTCGTTCTAAGCAACTTTCATGTTGAAAATATTTTAATCCGAGTTATGGATTAAAAGATATGATTTTCTAAAGATTTAATCATTTTCCAATTTTATTTAATTATTTATTTAAATCCAACATTATCCAAAATAGTAAATGCTGACGTCAGCATGACATCAGGGTGATGTCAGCAGTCAACGTTGACCATTGACCTGGTCAACCTGACGTGTGGGTCCAGTGGGACCCACCTGTCATTCTCTGTTTAGGTTAATTAGGGTTTAGGTTAATTAGTTAGCTTAATTAACTGTTTAGTTTAATTAACCAAAATTAATTAAGTCTATTAATTAGTTAATTAATTATTTAATTAATTATTTTCATTATTTATTATTATTATTATTTTAAATTCCTCTTTTTTTTATTAAAACGTTATGGGGCGCGGGCCCCTGTGGTGAGTGGCCCATGAGGCTAAACGGGCGCGCGGGTGCGGGCGCTCGCCCGAACGGGGCGCGGGCAAGGCCGTGGCCGGCGGCGCGGCGCCGGCAAGAGGAAGCGGGGGCGAGGCCAGACGCGGTGGTGGCCGGGGCGGCCGACGGAGAGGCGGGGGAGCACGGGGCCACCGCAGCAGCGGGGCACCGGCAAAGGCGGCGAACGGCGCGGGCTATGGCGAGCCTCGGCCATGGCGAGCGGTGGCCAGCGAGAGGGGACGGGGAGGAGGAGGAGGACCGGGGACCTCACCGAGGGAGCGTAGGGCACGGGGCAGCGGGCTCGGGGGAGGTTGGGGAGGACCGGCGAGGAGGAGGACGGGGACGACGTTGACGGAGTCAAGGCGGAGGAGCTCCGGGTGGCGGCGATTGGCGTCGAGGCGACGAACACGACGTCCTGCGGAGCTCGGGGAGGAGGACAAGGACGCGATGTCCGGCAAGGAGGTGGTCGGTCCGAGCGGCGACGGCGAGGCCTTCGGCGGCGGTGGTGGTGGTGGCGCACGGCGATGACAAGCGGGTGCTGTCCGGTGGGTGGCTCCGGCGACGGCGGGGCGCGGGGTTCGGGCGCCCCCGAGCGGCGGCGGCGTCGAGCGCGGTCGTCGGGGCAAGCGGCGGGGCGCTGCCCCGATCCGATCGGGGAAAGGGAGAGCGGCGTGGGGCGGGGAATTGGGGGATCGATCCCGATCCAGATCGGATTGGGAGAGGGGGAGTGGGAGCGAGTGGGGAATGGGTTAGGGTTTCGGGTGTCGTGGGGGGGCATGTGTAGGCCAGGGGTGGGCTGGCCTGGGCCAGTTGGGTTGGCTGGCTGGGCCGGTTGGCCCATGTGGGGAGGGGGGGCTTGTTCTCCTTTTGCTTTTCTATTTTTGACCTTTTCCTTTTATTTATTTCCTTTCTGTTTTTTTATCATTTTAAATTATTTAGACATCTTCTAAAAATGTGATTGTTGTACCATAACTACCCTTGTAATATTTGGCACCCACCGAACATTTTTGTTTCTACTTTCGAAAACTTTTATTGTCGACATTAATATTAAATTTTAATTTGACGCGATTTCGAACTAACGCGAGATTAGCAACAGTAATCGAGGTGACGTGGCATCTTTAGCGGAGGGTTACTGTGGCTTAATTATCCGGGCGTCACACAAGGAGCAGCGTCAGTGATGTAGAGGGTGGCCGGTGCCTATGTGGAGGCGCCTCCTCTTTTCCTTCTTCCTTGTCGTGGCCCTTCTCTCTATGGTGGAGTAGCTGCAATGGAGGTGTGGTGGTTGTAGATGAAACTTGTGGAGGATGAAGATGAGATGAGCTGCCGGCTAGGGTTGGAGGTCTTCATATAGGAGTGCTCCCCAGGTGTCATCCATTGATCTAGCCTTCTCCCTTTCATCCAAGGGCTCAAGGGGAGCCAAATCCATGTCCCAAAAAAGCCTTGGTCTTCAAGGATCTCATTGGGGAAAATGGAGACGTAATTGCAGCAAAATTTGGAAAGTTCTGGCCAATTTTTGTGGCCGTCTAGAGCTCAAACGACCTCTCAAACAGGCGGATCCGGCCATATGGAGGGCCATCTTTCTCTTCGAACTTCAGGAGTTGTTTCGTATTTTGGTCGCTATTTCTTCATACGAACTCCAATTTGGACGTTCTTGGGCTCGTTCGATTGCTAGCGAAAATTACGATGCATTTGTTGCTTAGATCTTCATTTTTTACATGTTGATAAATATAAATCATCAAACTTTCCAAAGGGCGTTGATCTGGTGCCTAGAACTTCTCCGGTTTGACCCCTAGCTTGATTCTTTTGATGTCCCAAGTTCATGAACATGTCAACACACCTACGAAGACCACAGAATAAAGGAAAAGTAATAAAAATAAAAAGTGTGCAATGAACTTGGTAAAACAAGTAACTACCAAAAATAGTGCATTGGAGACATGAATAAGTGTTAGATGGATATGATATGAGTGATTTTGGCACTATAATATACTCTAAAAAGTATGCATAAAATCCACTCATCAACATCCGCAAGGTTAAACCTTGCTCATCCTCGAGCAAAGGGTTGATAAACCAAAGTTGAACCATCTAGCTCATCAATAACGATTGTGGCCCTGAAGGTGTATCCTTGTCTTCTCTACAGGCTATAAGAAAGATAGAACATATTTGTACAAGGTAGCACATGCTCAGCTAGGTAATATTTATTTTGATCACCAAACCACTAGAGCTTTAGTAAAAACTTCTATGCTCCTTGACAAAGTTTAATCTAGCATGAAAACAAATACTTGGATCCGCTTACTTATTAGCCCTTCCATTTATTTTGGTTGTTTTCTTTTTAAACAAACTTGAGCACAGAGAGTTTTCAAAAAGTCAAGATATGGAGTTTTTAATTCATGCCTACTAGCATTCTCAATTCAAGGCTCTCAAGCATTT
Organism: Triticum dicoccoides; assembly: GCF_002162155.2. Lineage (NCBI taxonomy): Eukaryota > Viridiplantae > Streptophyta > Magnoliopsida > Poales > Poaceae > Triticum > Triticum dicoccoides. Next base: position 196,095,748 of record NC_041390.1, on the reverse strand, counting down.
ACTTCAATCATTGTTTGCTGCAACTTTTATTGTCAGGTGACGGGGTCATGCCAAAGAAATGATCATGCTTGGGTTTCGCTGTGGTTTAAGTTTGAATACTATGGACCAATATGTTGTCTCGTTTGAGGGATTGCAATCAGTACTCATTTATTAGCACATAGACACTCACTCAAGAGAAAGCCTAATAATACTCAATGAAGTGTTGCCACTGCGAACGTTAAGAAATTTATAGCCAAAATTCGAGCTAAAACTCTGGTGGATTGTTCATTGGCCAGCGGAGTTCTCAGCATAACATCAAGAGAGGTGACGAAGCCACATTTACACATGTACACGTGCATAGAGTAGCAAGGCCATAGCACCAGCGAGAAGCTGAAGCGCCATGTAAAATGCAACACAGATTTTGGCATAATCTCATTCACCTTTATTCACAAGGGCTATTGAGTCTATTATACCAAACACCATGGGGTTAATCTACTCCATAACTCTTTATTTTTAAAAAATTCTAACAAGTGTCAAGCTTTTTATTCAACCATCATCATCACTTTCTTTTGAAGTAGAGATTGTGGCAATGTCTTTCAGAGGATCACAAGATTGTTCCCAAGCTAAGCAAAAACTTAAACAAAGTGCATAAAAACATTAACTTGGCAATATGGGGCCTAACTCGAGCATATGATTCCCTTATACAAATACATAGCAATCATACTTAAGCAAGATATCAAACAGTGGGGCACATGATTGCATAGTTTTCATCAGGTGAAGATGATTGCACAAAACTCTACACATGCAAAAATAACTTCCCCAAGCTTAGAACTTTGCAAGAACTAGTCTCAAGAAAATTATGAACAGAGAAAGTGTAGTTTATTGAAGGAGAGTATGGAAAGTGGTTACCTCCCCAAGCTTAAATATAAGAAAGGCCAATAAATATTTTTACCATTGAGGTGCAAATAACCTCTTCCTTTAATGGTCATGGACCTATGTTTCGTCAAATATTTTTGATATGGTCCGGTAGAACCGGGCACTTGTAGTTGAAGACTCTGTTGAATTGAAGTGGCCGAGTGGCTTGTGTGGATTTGCACATGGTTGGCACCCTACCATACATGTCACTACACTAGGTCCAATCCTCTACGAAAATAACACACAAGATAATAAGATCACTTCGGTATACGAACGGAATTCGTATACCCAGTCGGGCAAAAGAAATAAAAGATAACATGAGGAACTACAAAGTTTATTAGTTCAAAGGCTTCAAAGGTAAATAATAAACGTTGAAGTGCAAGCGGGCGGTTAAAATATAACCAATAACCTTGGCTTGAAGAAATAAACAAAATGGGTATTTCCAACCTTCATACAAGGGCTCGTATGATTGCTTGCGGTCATATGGCCCTTCATCTTTTACTCTATTGTGGCACCCAGCGTTGACACCCAACCAAATGAGCACTCATACAAGCACTTGCGCTCATACCAAATGTCGTCTTGCTCTCTGGATCTTTAAACGCTTCTGCTTGAGAAGCCATACGACCCTGCAAATGTGTTCTTGTGCTTGTATGACACACCGTCGTGGGCTTTGTTGCCTATGGATACTTTTGTTGGCGCCTCCCTCTCTCAATACGACCGTGACCGATCATATAAAATGATGTCTTTTGCACTGTTTCGTCTGGAACTTCTTTTTCTTCGAAAGTTCCCGCGGGGTTAGCTCCAACACTTGTACTAGGCATGTACTAAGAAGATCCAACGGTGCAATTGTACCACATTTAAAATTTTGAGCAGGCAAAAAATTTCACCTAGTGAATACTTAAAGAAAACCAACTTTAATAGCAAATCATGCAAACTGCCAATGCAAAAATAGGAATGCAAACTAAACTATAAAGACTCAAAACTAATAAAGACTCCTACTTATTTCTGGGCTGCCTCCCGATAGAGATTTTTTTAGAGTCATATAGCTAGGCTTCGATGCTCCATATAATCCTGGATCCCAAGGGATATCGATCTGGTGTGTAGACGGACTTGCCTCCGTCCACTGTTTGGAGCACCTCATAGCTAAGTGCGGTCAGAGTCATACCTTCTTGAGGTGCTTCGGCACCATGTATCTAAAGATTTCCTCGCTCCCAAGCGGGAACCGATGCACCGAACTAAGCATACATGTCTCCTTTCTCTTCTACAAGGTCATGGTTAGATACTTATGAATAAATTTGAAGATAATATCTTGGCTATCATTGCAGGGGAACACTTCATAAAATTCTTGGTGTGGAGAGGATAGTTCAACACTCCCTATAGGTTTTCCCTGTGTAAGAAAATCATCCAAAGGAGCATAGTTGGACATTAGTGTAGATAAATCAAGAGTATTTCCTTCATCTAGTTTGTCACTATGAATAACACTAGGCTCCTCAAATAAGATGCTTAGTGACTCATTATCATTATACCCTCACTTGAAGGATGACTTTCATGCACATCAAATTTATTAGCATCAACTTCCTTCAAACTAGAATTATCATATTACGATTCTAGCATCTCAAATAGTTTGCATAAATGGGGCCTAACTTGATCCTGAATACTAAGGAATATTGATTCTGTATAAACAACACTCAAACAAAGGACCACCCAATCTATTATATCAAACACCATGGAGTTGAGCTACCCCATGTCCTTTTCTTTTAGAATAGTTCTAACAAAGATTCAAACTTTTTATTCAACCATCATCACTTTTTTGTTGTAGAAGTAGAGACCGTGGCAATGTCTTTCAGAGGATCACAAGATTGTTCCCAAGCTAAGAAAAAACTTGAAGAAGGTGCATAAAAATATTTACTTGGAAATATGGGGCCTAACTTGAGTAAGTGATTCCCTTATACAAATACAGAGAATCATACTTAAGATGACATATAAAATAGTGGGACACATGATTGCACAGTATTCATAAGATCAAGATCATTCCACAAGACTCTGCACATGCAAAAATAAATTCCACAAGCTTAGAACTTTGCAAGAGCTAGTCTCAAGAAAATTATGAAACAAAAAGAGAAGGTGCAGTTTATTGAAGGAGATTATGGAAAGTGGTTATCTTCCTAAGCTTAGATATAAGAAAGGTTAATAAAAACTTTTTACCGTTGAGGTGCAAGTAAACTCTCCTTTAAAATGGACATGGACCTACACTTCATCAACGTTTTTGATATTTTATGGTAGAACATGGCACTTGTAGTTGAAGATTTTGTCGAATCGAAGCGGTCGTGTGGCTTGTGGAGGTTTTCATACAGTCGACACCATACTGTACTTGTCACCACACTAGGTCCAAACCTCTAAAAAAATAAACACACAAGATAAAAAGAACACATGCTTCGGTATACGAACGTAGTTCGTACACCCAACCGGGCAAAAGAAATAAAAGACATCATGAAGAACTACAAAGTTTATTTGTTGGGAGGCTTCAATGGTGAATAATAAACATGAAAGTGCAAACAGATGGTTAAAATATAATCCATTGACCTCGACTTAAAGAAATAATTAAATTGGGAATTTTCTTGCCTTGGAATGAGCACACGTACGATCGCTCTTGGTCGTATGGTCCAACGTATTTTACTCTGTTGTGGCACATAGCGTCGGCACCCAACCATACGAGCGCATGTACGAGCGCGAGCGCTCCCGCAAAACGTCGCCTTGCACTCTGGATCTTCGGTCGTTTTCTGCCAGAGGTTCATACAAGCACTCATACGAGCATACATGCTCGTATGGGACGCCGTCTTTGGCTCTGCAATCTGCTTGTCTTTGTTGAAGAGACATATGATCACGTATATGAGCACTTACGCTCACATGACATGTCGCCCTTGGCTCTGTCACCTCTGGATGTTTTTAGTTGGCACCTTCCTGGCTCGATACGATGGTGCATATGACCGTGACTGGTCTTATAAAATGTCTTCTTTTCTTTTATTTCATCTGGAACTTTGTTTTCTTCCAAAAAATTCATGCGATTAGTTCCAACACGTGTACTAGGCAAATAGTAAGAAGATCCGACAGTGCAATTGTACCACATATAAAATTTTGAGCAGACGAATAATTTCACCCAATGAAGACTAACCAAACCAACTTTAATAGTAATTCATGCAAAGTGCCAATGCAAACTAAACTATAAAGACTCAAAACTAATAAAGACTCCTACTTACTTTTGGGCGGCCTCCCGATAGCGCTTTCTTTAGAGCCATATATCTAGGCTTCCATGCTCCATAAATACACCGGATCCCAAGAGATATCCACCCGATGTGTGGTTGGACTTGCCTCTGGCCACTGTTTGGAGCATCTCATAACAAAGTGTGGTCGTAGTCGTACCCTCTTGCGGTGCATCGGCATCATGTATGTGAAGCGGTCCTCGCTCTCAAGCGAGAATTGATCCACCAGACTAGGTAGACATGTCTCCATGTACTTCTACAGTGCAAGGGTTAGAGACTTATGAATAAATTTTACTATGTCACCTTGGCTACCATTGTAGGGGAACACTTCATAAAACTCTTCCTTTGGAGTGGATAATTCGACACTCCTTAATGGTTTCTCCTGCATAAGAAAATCATCCAAAGAAGCATAGTTGGACATTAGAGCAGACAAATCAAGAGTATTCCCTTCATCTAATTTATCAATATAGCTAATACTAGGCTCTTCAAATAAGATTCTTAGCGACTCTAGATCATTATCCCCACTTGGTGGATGACTTTCCTATGCATCAAGTTCATTAGCATCAAGTTTATTCAAACTAGTATTATCATACTCTGATTCTGGAATCTCAGAGAGTTTGAATAAATCGGGGGGGTACAAAAGTACTCTTTTATCATGATCCCCTTCTTCTACATCCATTTGATTATGGCATCGTTGTTGCGGGATCGAGCAACATCTTGGATCTCTGCAAATAATATACCTGCATTTTTGCTTATTACATACCATAGTAATTCCTCCCTGACATTTGTCATATTATTATTATAATTTTCTATCTCTTGATCATAAGCATTTGTCCCCTGAAAGGCAGTGTGCTCATGAGAACCACAACATAAGCAACGACTTTGATATAAAGAACACATTATACATGCACATTCGTCTATGAATAACTTTAGTTCTTTAATATCCATGGAAGTTATATCTTTTCCAAGAGTTGCTTCATTAAAGAGCATATAGAGAGTGTGCAAAAGGTTACTCTCATGGGTGGGTAATGAGGGTGGATGATCAATTCGTCCCTCCTCTTCATTTTCCTTGGTGTTCCCTTCTTCAAGGCACATTTCATCCAAGATAGATGGTTCTTTGGCATCCCTATTTGTTTGCTACAAGTTAGTATGGAAATATTTAATTCATGTTCCCTTACCCATTCTTGCAGCATATCAACAATATTGGGGGCTGTTTTTTCTTCATCTCGTACATCCCTTTGTTTATTATTCTATGAGTCATGCAAAAGATTAGTTTCTCCCAAGGTAGTTGTGATCCACTCTAGTCCATTCTTCACAAATACATTATCACGAAAATTATCCAGGAAAAAGCAATGAATAGGATGCACCTTCTCATAAATGGTTTCTAGCAAAATGCACTTCATCCTTGTATTATTTATTCTACGAAGAATTTCACTGGCACCAATATGAAGCAATATTTCTATGATGTTCATATTAGCATGACATTTATCACTACTATTATACTCCTTTCGTCCGGTGAAAAGTGTACATATAGAAATGTTAGGACAAATTATGAAGTGGAGTAAAAAAGGCATTGGAAAGGTGTAATCCACCACCTCTCTCCTCTTTAATTGCCGAACCCCCAATGAGCTAAGTGCATGTAGAAATTAAGGAGACCATGTATATAATGTTATTGGTCTTGATTACCATGTGATGAGAGAGAAGCATTTTTTCTACTTTAAAGTGCATTGGGAAGATAGATGTACACTTTTTTGTGGACAAATTTTGAAGCCAAATGTACACTCTTCACCGGACGAAGGGAGTAACACTGGTACAGCGAGGTGTTATACAAACGGTTTTTAATCCCTTTCCATGATGGCGTTATGACCGTCGCCTAGTGAGTGACTGCGTTAGGGGGGTCCTTCCCACATTACCCAGAAACCGTCGAGGATATGCCCTCCTGGCACACACGCTCGACAAAATTAGGTCGTGTGCGACCGGCAAGCGATCAAATACGGTCATACGTACAGTTGTGCTAAAAATACAATTATACAGGCCAAATAGTTTTCGGTCGTAAGTACATCCCACACAGTCAGTCCCTGCTAAACGTTTTCATTCGTATGTACATTCCACACAATCAATCCAAGGAATAAGTTTCCGTTAGTATGTACATCCCACACAGTTAATCCAAGAACTATGTTTCCATTCGTATATACATCCCACACAATCACTCCAAGGAAAACGTTTCCGTTTGCAGGTACATCACACACAATTTCTCCATTAAATCGTTTGTGATAGCATTGCCATTGCACGCGATATTAACAATTTTATCATTTGCGTTATTGAATGCATTACACACGGTGCGTAGAAGAAACCGTGTGGCAAAGGCTGTCCATCACACACACTTTTTATGTGGTAAACTTTTGTGCAAGGTGGCCTAATGCAAACAATTTTCAAGAGGATGTCATGTGTGATTGTTCATTGATCCAACATGGTTTATTCTAAGAAATTGTGTGCGTTGCTTGAGGTCATCGCCCACAGTGTTTTCTCAATAACCGTTTGCAATGGAAAAAACCTAATTAGCAAGCTAATTGGCCATTAGCAGGCTAATTTCCCTATTATTAATAATCCATTTATCAATCTAATTGACATTTCATATTAAGCACCCAATATATTTCATTTCCATATTAAGGAAGCAGGATTTCATAATTGAAATACATCAGAGTACAACATCATATAGCTTCAGCACTCATCTACCCCATTACACAACTACACCAAAACCAAGTTTCACATGCAACATCCATAACCTTTTCAAATTAGCATCATAGATGGTACATAGAGAGATGCATCTCATCTGGAAAACTGCTGAAGCGGAAGGCGAATATTGAGCCTTCATTGATGTTGAAGGTCTTTGCAACTTTAGGCCAGTGCCTGTGGATGTCTGACCGTCCATCCTTCATCCTCTTCAGGAACACTTCAATATTGAAATGTGGGTGTTGTATGAAAACCTTCCTCGCCTCCTGACCATACAGGTGGTTTGAGAGGTAATCATCAGTGAACTGCTTTGGAAAGTCCAGAAAACAAGGATATGTATAAATATCTTCTTTAGATTTGAAATGGCGCAAGGGAATTAAAAAGACAAGGAATAACAGTTAGTACCATCACGTAGTGAACTGGTGTCTTCTTCATTGTGCAGACAAAGATCTTGTTGTTTTTTTCTCTAATTTCTTTATCGTAACTATCATTCTGAGTTTTCTTGACTTGACTGATATTAATGGACAACTCATTTCCACATGCAAAAAGGGTCAAACAGTCGGACAAAACCTCTGACAGCAAGACCTACATGTGCAATACCAAATTGTTAAAAACCTAATATTTAAAAACAAGAAGTGGAAAGGTGTGTTATTAACTGCAAAACCCCTAATATTTAAAAATAAGCAAATGGAGTCATTCAAACTTGTATTGTGTAGGTCTACTACACTAGTTATTGCCCCTCTTTGGATCCATGGATTAGAGTTAGTTTGAGCTAGTCTGGGCTCAAATAGCCCTAAAGTATCCGAACATGAGTGCTAGTTTGAGCCAGTTGCGTCAAACCCACCCAAAACAACTATCCCACCCAAGAGGTGCTGATTGGGGCTAGTTCTCCTAGTGCATTTATTGTCAATCTAACATTATCATCCAAACACCTCTTTGGCTAGAGTTAGTTCAGGGTTAGTCATTGTTTAGTATCATTGTTAATTATGAAACGTAGGATAGAGTAGGATAGCGTAGGATTTATTCTACCTTGACTTGTATTCCAAGATGACCATTTACTCCTATATATATGCCCACGAGGCTCATGCAATACAATCAACTATTCTAGCAATCTCTCTCTCCCTTTTAAATGTCATGAGCTAGAAATTAACTCTAACCTATAGCTAGGTTAGAGTATCCAAACAGTGCCATTGTTAAATCAAATGGAAAGGCGTATTCAATACTCCCTCCAATCCTTTTTACTCTACATATAAGAATTGTCTGAAGTCAAACTTCATAAAGTTTGACCTTATTTATATGAAAAAATATCAACATCTACCATGTTAAAGTTATAAAATATGAAAATTTAAGTCATGACACATGTACTGATATTTATTTCATATTGTGAATGTTGGTATTTTGTTCTATAAAGTTGGTCAAACTTTCTGAGGATTGACTTTAGACAAATCTTATATGCGAACTAAAAAGATTCGGAGGGAGTACAACTTGCTTAACAACAACCAAATATAGTCATTCATAGAGCTGTTGTTAAATTTGGTATTGATGAAATTGAACTGCATAGTTCATACTAGCACATATAGAACATCACATTGTTAGCTGAAATAAACAAGGCATACTACGAACAACCAAAGATGGCAATTGAAACTGGACATATGCTAACTACTTGTGACGCCCCCAATTTGACTGTACACTAATCATACACGTAAACGTGTACGATAAAGGTCAAGGACTCACGGGAAGATATCACAACACAACTCTAAAAATAAAATAAGTCATACAAGCATCATATTACAAGCCAGGGGCCTCGAGGGCTCGAATACAAGAGCTCGATCATAGAGAAGTCAACAGAAGCAACAATATCTGAGTACAGACATAAATAACAAGTTTGCCTTAAGAAGACTAGCACAAACTGGATACAGATCAAAAGAGGCGCAAGCCTCCTGCCTGGGATCCTCCTAAACTACTCCTGGTCATTGTTAGCGGCCTGCACGTAGTAGTAGGCACCTCCAGTGTAGTAGGAGTCGTCATCGACGGTGGCATCTGGCTCCTGGACTCCATCGCCTGGTCGCAACAACCGAGTACAAAAAGGGGGAAATGGGGAAGCAAGGCAACCGTGAGTACTCATCCAAAGTACTCGCAAGCAAGGAACTACACTACATATGTATGCATTGGTATCAAATGGAAAAGGGGTATCATATGTGGACTGAACTACAGAATGCCGGAATAAGAGGGGGATAGCTAGTCCTATCGAAGACTACGCTTCCGGCAACCTCCATCTTGCAGCATGTAGAAGAGAGTAGATGGTAAGTTCACCAAGTATCATCGCATAGCATAAACCTACCCGGTGATCCTCCCCTCGTCGCCCTGTGAGAGAGCAATCACTGGTTATATCTGGCACTTGAAAGGGTGTGTTTTATTAAGTATCCGATTCTAGTTGTCATAAGGTCAAGGTACAACTCCGGGTCGTCCTTTTACCCAGGGACACGGCTATTCAAATAGATAAACTTCCCTGCAGGGGTGCACCACATTTCCCAACACGCTCGATCCCCTTTGTCCGGACACACTTTCCTGGGTCATGCCCGGCCTCGGAAGATCAACACGTCGCAAACCTACCTAGGCACAACAGAGAGGTTAGCACGCTCGTCTAAATCCTATGGCGCAGGGGTCTGGGCCCATCGCCCATTACACACCTGCACGTTGCATACGCGGCCGGCGAGTAGACCTAGCCTCCCTTATACAAGAGCAGGCGTTCCAGTCAAACCCGGCGCGCGCCGCTCAACCACTGACGTCAAGAAGGCTTCGGCTGATACCACGACGTCGAGTGCCCATAACTGTTCCCTCATAGTTGGTTAGTGCGTATAGGCCAGTGGCCAGACTCAGATCAAATACCCAGATCTCGTTAAGCATGTTATTTTGAAATAACCACGGACGCCGACCAGGGCCAGGCCCACCTCTCTCCTAGGTGGTCTCAACCTACCCTGTCGCTCCGCCACAAAGATCCACTCAGAGGGTCGTCGGGACAAACGTCCTTTCGGACCCAATCCTTGAATCACTCGCGGGTACTCTACTAGCCGACCCGACTTTAGTCATCACAGGTATCATATAATATGTATATACGTATACACCCGTGATCACCTCCCGACTAATCATGACCCAATAGTATAGCATGGCAAACAAACAAGAATGTAGGGCCACTGATGATAAAACTAGCATCCTATACTAAGCATTTAGGATTGCAGGTAAGGTATCAATGATTATAGCAACAATGATAGGCTATGCGTCAGGATAGGATTTACGGAAAGTAGTAACATGCTTCACTACTCTAATGCAAGCAGTAGAGAGAAGAGTAGGCGATATCTGGTGATCAGGGGGGCTTGCCTGGTTGCTCTGGCACGTAAGGGTCATCAACAATGTAGTCGGCCGGGGCACCAGTAGTGGCGACAGTCTCATAGTCTACCGGAGAGAAGAGGGGGAGAAAACAATGAAAACAATGCAAACAGATGCATAACGATGCATGACATGACAAGTAGCGGTGCTAGGTGTGCCCTAACGCGGTATGAGTTGATACCGGTGATCTGGGGAAACATCCGGGAAAATATCCCCGGTGTTTCGCGTTTTTGGACAAATGAATCGGAGGGGAAAATTTGTGCGTTCGCTATGCTAGGGAAGCGTGGCGGACGAACGGGCTAAGTATCTGGATTCGTCTCGTCGTTCTGAGCAACTTTCATGTATAACACTTTTTCATCCAAGCAACGAATTATTTTATATACTTTTTAAGCATAATTAAATTTCTAGATTTTCTATTTACAAGTAATTCAACAAAATACCAGCAAACACTTTTTGTACCCAGTGTAGTGTCAGCCACAGACACTGACTGGTGGGGCCAATGGGGTTGGTTTGACTCAGTCAAAGATTGACTAGTCAATAAAGAAAACAATGTGAGTGGGTCCCGACTGTCATGGGCTTAGATATTTATTTATTTGCTTCAACCCTTTTTAATCATTTGCAGGGTCCATTTGTCATTGGGTGGAACCTGAACTGAATACTAATTATCCTAACTAATCGCTACTATACTTAGCAGTGTCGGCCGGCCATAGTAGCAGATGCAAGAAGCAAGAGCAGCAGCCAAGCAGGAGCAGCAGCGATGGCGGCTTCTGGCGGGAGCGACAACCGGTAGAGCAAGCAACGCAACAGCAGAATCAGGTGGCCGGAGCGACAGCAGCTGCCACCGGCTCAGAAGCAGTTGCCAGCGGCGACAGAAGCAGCAGTAGTATAGCAGCGGGAGGCATCGGGCGGCCGGAGCGACGCGCGTGTAGCGCTAGCAGCGCGCGGGCGTGGCTGCAGCAGGGCAGCCGGTGCGCGGGCACAAGGCGGAGGCACCGGCGGGCAGGGGGTATCGGCGGCAGCAGCAGACCACACACGCACATGTATGCGTACATGCGAGTTCGGATGCGCTCCGGGATGGCAAACGACGACCTAATCGAGGCAAAGGAGAGGGGGAATCTAAGAGGTTGCTCACTTCGGTGCTCGTGGAGGGCTCGGGGATGCCGGGGTGAGCAGACAGCAGCGGATCGAGCGGCGGGGTTGCGGTGGCCGTGGCGGGGAAGACGACCCGATGGTGACGGCTCGAGGCGCTCCGACTCGACCTGGCATTTGCATATGGTGCAGAAGAGGACGGCAGTGCTCCTCGACTTCCTCCCGAGCGCCGGGGAGGCTAGTGGCCGCGAGCACGGCGACGACACGGCGATGGTGTCCAGGCAGCAGAGGAGGGAAGAAAGCGAGCGAGGAGGAGGGGGAATGGGGATTAGGGTTCATCTTAGCGCTCGGGTGGATCTTATCCATCGAGGGGGTCGTGGGATGGTCGACGCGTGGCCATCCACCCCACGGACGCACGCGCTCACTACAAAAAAAGACACATCCGTGACATTTTGGGCCGAACGAAAAAAAATTATGTCATACATATGACACTTCTATGACGATAATTGTGACAAAACCCGGTATCATCATAGATGTGGTGGGCTCCTACTTCTCTGACAAAAAATCATGACATAAAATGGGCTTTTCGTCCTAGGCGGGCCGGAGACGCAGCTGCATGACATTCTTAGAAGCGAGGGCGAGGAAAATTTTGGGGAGTTCCCGGTTACGGTGGGAGGTCGGAGGCCGAGCGATGCGTGTTTCTCTCGTACACGTATGCGCGTGTGTGCGAGGAGTTGTCTCTAACTGAACCCGAGCGAGGCGTTGGGCTCTAACTGAACCCGAGCGATTGCACTGCAGGCTACGTGTTACTGAACCCGAGCGATTGATTGATGGCTGTTAACTGAACCCGATCGAGCGATTCCTTCACTACTCCTGCTAACTGAAGCCTATCGATGGGATGAACAGTG
>NC_041390.1:196037778-196083131 GCF_002162155.2 Triticum dicoccoides | reverse complement strand
AGACGGTGGAGGGTTGGTTGAACAGGACCCGATAGTGTGGAGGGCTGGATGTACAGTAGACGGTGGAGGCGTGACCGTGGAGGGGTGGTTGAACAGGACCCCGTCGTGTGGAGGGCTGGATGAACAGTAGACGGTGGAGGGGTGGTTGAACAGTAGCCGATGGAGTAGCGCGCGGTGGAGGCTGGATGAACAGGAGCCCATGGAGGCTGGATGAACAGGAGCCCGTGGAGACTAGAGGAGGTCGACGGTGGAGATGAACAGTATCCCGTGGAGTCCCGTTTTGCGGTACGCCACACCCCTCCCGATGAACAGGACCCCCGTTTTGACCGTAGCGCTCCAACACAAGTCTGTTTCATCCGTTTTGCGGTAGGCCACACCCCTCCCGATCAACAGGACCCCCGTTTCGATCGTAGGAGGTCCGTTTCCTCCGTTTTGCGGTACGCCAAACCCCTCCCGATGAACAGGATCCCGTTTCGAACGTGGCCAGTCGAACACAAGGCCGTTTCCTTCGTTCTGCGGTATGCCAGGCCTCGTTTCCATCGCCTGTTCCATCCAAGCCCTTCCGATGAACACGACGCATTCCGTTGCCTCCCCATGAACACGACGCATTCCGTTGCCTCCCCATGAACACGATGCATTCCGTTGCCTCCCCATGAACACGACGACGACGTTGTTTCTCCATTCTGACCCAGCCATGTACACGAGCCCTGGCCGTACGTATGCGTGAGTAGGCGTTCGAGACCCCGCCCATATGTACACATATGTGGCCGTATTTTCTTTCTTGCACCATGGCCGTTGTACGTACGTGTAAATGCTACGTGCGCGCCTCTACTACGACACGTGCGCACCTCTACTACGACACGTGCGCGCCTCTACATCGACCAGTATGTACGTACACGTTCGTGACCAGAATGACAACGCTACGTACGCTTTGACCAGGTGGGTCCCGACTGTCAGGCACTTCCTTGCATGCGAAGATGTAGCTGGTGGGTCCCATCAGTCAGGGGGCGAATTGTTTTTTTGCCCGGACGCACTTCCTTGCATGCGAAGATGTAGCTGGTGGGTCCCAGCAATCAGGGGGAAACGTTTTTTTCGCGAAATACGTGGCCCGTCCAGTGGGTCCCATTGTCAGGTGGAGGAAAAATTATTTTCCACGTAAAAATGAGGCATTTCCTTGTTGCGGCCATGGACCCAGCTGTCAGCCTCTCCACGTACAGTCCACGTCCGATGGATGCCGTTCCTTGACCATGTTGACCACGCCGCGCCGAGAGCACCAGGGTGGTGGACGATGGCGAGGCCTAGGAGGGGACGACGTGGAGCCGGGGAAGACGCGGCAGTGGATGCACACGTGTAGATGAGTACGGGGGTTCATTGGTTCGCTGCGGTGTGAGGCTGCCGTCGCCGCAGAATAACAGGGGGTGTGGGTGAGTAGAGGGATGGCCTAGCCAGCGGTGGGAGTAGTAGGGGGTGGTGAGGCCTCCGCCGCATCGCAGCCGGCGACGGGAGGCAGGAGCAAGAGGCACGATCGGTGCTGGTTTGGGCGGCTGGAGCAAGAAGACCACATGTTGAAGAAGCACTACGGCCGTTGGATGGACATCGTACGGTCACTGGAGCTAGAATCGTGCATATTGACTAAGTTGACAAAGCCCTCCGTCCCTGTCAACTTAGTAGGCCCACAAGTCAGCCTGCCACTATACTGGGTCCCAGCTAACAGGGGGAGTATTCATTTTTTGTGCGTAATAAGGAGGCACTTCCTTGCATGCGAAGATATAGCTGGTGGGTCCGAGCTGTCAGCGGTGGTAACGTTTTTTCGCGAAATACAGAGGCCCTTTCGGTGGGTCCCTGATGTCAGGTGGAGGAATCATTATTTTGCGCGTAATAAGGAGGCATTTCCTTGCGTGCGGCCGTGGACCCAGCTGTCGGCCTCTCCACGTAAAGTCCACTTCAGATGCATGTCGGTCGTTGACCATGTTGACCAGGCCGCGCCGAGAGCACCAGGGCGGTGGACGACGGCGAGGCCTAGGAAGGGCATGACACGGAGGCAGGGAAGACTCGGTAGTTGTTTCCCACGCGGAGAGGAGTACGGCTGTACGAGGGTTTACTGGTTTGTCTGCCGTCGCCGGAGAATAACAGTAGGTGTGGGTGAGTAGAGGGATGGCTAGGCCAGCGATGAGAGTACAGTGGGGCGGTGAGGCCTGCGCGGCAGCAGAGCCGGCCGCGGGAAGGAGGGAGCAGGCAGTCCCGTCGGCGCCTGTTTGAGCGGCTGGAGCAGGAAGAGCAGAGATTGAAGAAGCACGACGGCCGTTGGATGGCCATCCAATAGTCATTGCTTGTGCGTCAACCTTTTTTAGGAAAACCTCAAATCTGTGGAAAATAGCATACAACCCATTTGCTAATTCTTAAGGTTTTTTTGGAGCCCATATTGTTTTTGTTAGCATTACAGCCCATATTATGGCCACGGTTAAAAAATTATACGAAATTTTGCATATTTCGATGCGGTACGAACTGTTTTTAATCCCGAAATTTCGACTCACATTCAAACTGATTTTAAAAATATATGTATATCAATATAAAATCCAACAAATTCTCCACGCATAAAAATTAATGTAATTTAAAATCTCGAAATGAAAAAAAAAGATATTTGAAACTAATTGCCGGTTTGATGTGTTTTAAAAATGTACAGCCCATTTCTCATTACTGATGGGCCATTTTCTCGGCCAACCGAATGAAAGCTCTCCTCGTCTTGAAAGATTTGCAGCCCAACAGGCCTGACAAAGCGACTTACTTGGCAAATCACAAAAAAAACTGGGTTGTGGCCGTGGACCCAGCTGTCAGTCCATTTGTTTTTTAGTCCATTTGGTGGGCTGGGTGAAACAATGATGTAGCATCTATGCAACCCATTTAAATTCCATTTGCATTTTTCTCGAAAGTCGCGGACTTGCTGGGCTGGGTGAAAATATCATGTTGGGCTAGACGGAGAAATGTTATAAAAACATAAACACATGATTGCACGTTAGTAAAATCTTTGCAAGCTTATGTACGCAATCACTAGGAGTTAACTTGCCAAGTTATATATAAACAATTATTATTATTATTTTGTAAGAACTTTCAACTTACGAAATAAAATATCATTTTAATTTGATGAGTTAATAGTATGTGGGGTATTATTAGTTTTTAGGCTAGACGTGGGACAGTTGAGTTGGTTCTAGTGGAAAGTACTGGGAGTAAACTCAGTTTACATCAAAAAAGAAAGTGGGGAAAATTCAGAGACTTGCTGGGTCCACCTGAGGAGGGGAATATGTTGGGAGGAAGGAGATTCAAAGCACGGCAGCCGAGTGAACTAGTTTTTTTTTACAGAAAGGTGAACTAGTTTACATACATAAGCAAATTGCCACTAAAAAAGCAATCAGGTTAATGGGTTCTTAAAAGAAATATTTCGGACAAAACAGATAATTACGACACATAGGCTAATGCATGAAACACTCACATGATAAAGGTGCTTATAAACAGATAAAGTACAACATCTAGACCTTCCTGGCACGCTTGATCATGACATTGCGGATGTCCGTGTACTCGTCGGTTACGGGAAGCAGACACGCCCTCATGTCCAAGATCTGCATGTACATGTCGTAGCATGCGTATGCGCCCTTGGCCGCGTAGGTTATGTAGGCTAGATTCAGAGGTACCTCCCACGTGTTCAGGTCGTCTTCTTTCATGTTGGCGTATCAGGGGTCGATGATGGTCTCAGCGAGGTCAACCACGGAGTCCTTCTCCTGCCCGTTGCTGATGATCTTGTATTGCTTCTGGATGTCGACAAGCTTGTTGCACCAGATGGCCGAACAGTCACGTTCTTCCTTCTCTCCACCGTAGCGAAGGTGTAGTCGGTGCTGCCGATGAGACGGGCGAATGCTCCAGAACCTGGTGCGGCCATAGGACTGAGGCGAGGCAGAGCTTCACCGAGTCTGTATCGTTGGTGTACATCACATTCAACTTGGTGCAGCCATAGGACTGAACGGAGAACTCAAAGGGGAACTCCTTGCTGAAGTCCATATCCAGCAGGCTCACCCCTCGGATCGCCATTGGAGTATCTTCGAGTGAACGAGTGTGTAGGCGGCAGCAGTAGTTCGTTTTTAAGCTCTTGGGGAACTGGATTCAACAGTAAGCTGAGTGTGTACAGGTGACAATAGTTACTACCCCATCCTCGTCCGCTGCAAGCCCGACAGAAGATGCACCCTCGGCTACACGTCGGTTCACGAGCGGGTCTGTATTGGTACTGTAATAACAGGAGTTAGTGGTCACTTTACTTAAATTTAGTTAGCTTTAATAGAAATTTGTACTTAAAACAAGCAATGCATTCGCTCGTTCTATCAATGCCACAGGATCAACATGCACAACAATTAGAATTATTATTCTCAGGACGCACACGATCATCACATTTGTCGCACTTTCACAAAGATAATACTACCGAGTTTGAACTATTTGTTATGGTTGTTGTCCTTTGCATCATCATGCCGTGTTTCCCAGCTTGCAAGATTCAGAACCAACAAATAAGATCCAAATAATAAGTACAACAAAGATGCCTACACATCTCATTGATTCCCAGCTTGCAAGATTCAGAACCAACAAATAAGATCCAATTAATAAGTACAACAAAGATGCCTACACATCTCACTGATTCCCAGCTTGCAAGATTCAGAACCAACCCATTAGAGCCTTTTGATAAAGTGAATATCGGGATTAAATCCATCTTGGCTAGCCATGTCATACAATCAAAGAACTTGGCGAATGCTCTTGACCGTCACAACATCTGTAGTTGAGTATTCCTGTTTGCACAGCATCTTTGCACATCACAAACAAGGAGACAGGAGAGCATGATTTCGCTTTAATAGCGGCCTCCTTAAACTCAACCTCCAGCTCTACTTGGATGAGGTCTACCGGCAGTTCCATGATTCAATTCATGCGCCTTTTTCTATAGTTCACCTGAAATGAAGCAAAGATTGCATCATTCAGCTAGCAGGAAGTACTTGCTCTTGTGAGCTGGCAGGTTCTTCTTTAGTAGTTGCACTAAAATTGAGGAACATTAAGGTTGGTTGTCCGGCTCATGTAAAGTGCAACTATAATTTTCTTATCCTTTTGTGCAGTTCCACTAAAATAAAGTGCCATTGTGGTGACAGTGACGGCTCCATCTTGCAAAGGCTAATAAAATGTTGCACGAGATTACCAGCAGAACTTGACGGAGATTTTGGGAACTCCAATCACCATTTTGTGCAGTTCCACCAAAATTGAGAGATGTTGCCCACGTGACATTTTAGCTGCACAAGACATTCATTCCAAAAAAAGTGTTTTCTGCAGTTCACCAAAAGGTCACAATAGCAACAAGGTGAAATGGATATCCCTATCTGCACAAAAAGATAGAAAGTACGAAACATATACAAAATGAAAAGAAGCATCTTAATTATGTTCATGGCAATCACGCAAGGACAATAGAAATTTTAAAACGTCAGCGATGCTTCATGTTACCAGAAGCATTACGATCAACAATGAGATTCCTCAAATATGGGATTACTTTAATGGTGGCATTGCTTGTTTACCAGACACAGTAAATCAACAGCAGCTAAAGAGTTGGTTTAAGGGCATGGGACCGTGGGGACACCAGGACACTCAGCAGCGTAAAGGAGCAACTTACTTATCATACTGGGGAAAATAGCAGGAGTGCAATTGTACTATGTGAGGACAGCAAATCTAATCCTGGAGACCTTTTACTATGTGAGGGCAGCAAATCTAATCCTGAGACCTTTTACTATGTGAGGGCAGCAAATCTAATCCTGGAGACCTTTTACTATGTGATGGCAGTAAATCTAATCCTGGATATACTTTGTTGACTTGTCCACCAGCCGCCACTTTCTATCCTTTTTTCAACCAATAATAGATCTGTTCCTTATCCAGTTTGTACTGCGTTTTCCCATTATTTCCCTTTTCAACCAAGAGACCGGTTGGGTATCCGGTCTCTACTACTTTCACCATATTATTTCCTCTTTGAATCAAGTCCTAGATTCATGCTACAACTTTCCCCCCTTTCTTCGTTGTTTGAACAAAGCCCTAGATTCGAATGCATGAAGTAGCTTTACCTCTAATAATACTAAAAATTTAGGTGGCTTTGGAAGAGCTGATGGGAGTAGAAAAAGATGCACACGCAGACACGTGGGGAGCTGGGGCAGTAGAGCAAGGCCGCTTTCGAAGAACTTATACCTGAGGGTCGCCGGGATGTCGGCGGTGGCAGGTCGGACCTGCGGACAATACGGCAAGGAGGAAGAAGGGTCGGAGGACCTCCCGATCCGGCCATGTGTCGGAGAGAACGGCACGGGCAGAGGATCGGGCCCCTCCGGCAGCTGTGGGTTTCCTCCCTCGGTGGCAATGACCGCGTGAACGATGCACCTTTTAGTCCTCTACACACACTGGCCGAAGGGATCCGACCGGATCTGTGACCAGCGGTGAGCAGAGAGAAAATGTCGCTACCGCTCTCTTGTTTATATCTGGAGAGGATGAGAGAATGAAGAGAGCAACCCTAGTAAAGCAAGCGCTCAGGCCCCTGCGACCATATATAGTGGAGTGATTATCTTTTTTCTCTCCACAACAAGCGTTTCAATTTGTGTACGTGGCATTAAAGAAAATAAACTCTCTATTTAAGGTGACTACTTTACGACTCCTACTTACTACTAGTAGTACTACAATATTGTTCACTTGTGCTCCCCGCCCCTCCTTTCATTGAACAACCCCACAGGTGAATAAACATACAGTAAGTACTGTATTTATATAGTACGAACAAGCTCGAACTGTTTTTGCGTAATTAAAAGTTGAGGGCGGGGCTTTTCCCGGGCAGTACGTGAAGGAAATATGCCCTAGAGGCAATAATAAAGTTATTATTTATTTCCTTATATCATGATAAATGTTTATTATTCATGCTAGAATTGTATTAACCGGAAACATAATACATGTGTGAATACATAGACAAACAGAGTGTCACTAGTATGCCTCTACTAGACTAGCTCGTTAATCAAAGATGGTTATGTTTCCTAACCATGGACAAAGAGTTGTTATTTGATTAACAGGATCACATCATTAGGTGAATGATCTGACTGACATGACCCATTCCATTAGCTTAGCACCCGATCGTTTAGTATGTTGCTATTGCTTTCTTCATGACTTATACATGTTCCTATGACTATGAGATTATGCAACTCCCGTTTACCGGAGGAACACTTTGTGTGCTACCAAATGTCACAACGTAACTGGGTGATTATAAAGGTGCTCTATAGGTGTCTCCAAAGGTACATGTTGGGTTGGCGTATTTCGAGATTAGTTTTTGTCACTCCAATTGTCGGAGAGGTATCTCTGGGCCCTCTCGGTAATACACATCACATAAGCCTTGCAAACATTGCAACTAATGAGTTAGTTGTGAGATGATGTATTACAGAACGAGTAAAGAGACTTGCCGGTAACGAGATTGAACTAGGTATTAAGATACCGACAATCGAATCTCGGCCAAGTAACATACCGATGACAAAGGGAACAACATATGTTGTTATGCGGTCTGACCGATAAAGATCTTCGTAGAATATGTAGGAGCCAATATGAGCATCCAGGTTCCGCTATTGGTTATTGACCGAAGATGTGTCTCGGTCATGTCTACATTGTTCTCGAACCCGTAGGGTCCGCACACTTAAGGTTTCGATGACAGTTTTATTATGAGTTTATGAGTTTTGATGTACCGAAGGAGTTCGGCGTCCCGGATGGAATCGGGGACATGACGAGGAGTCTCGAAATGGTCGAGACATAAAGATTGATATATTGGAAGCCTATATTTGGATATCGTAAGTGTTTTGGGTGAAATCGGGATTTTACCGGAGTACTGGGAGGTTACCGGAACCCCCCGGGAGGTATATGGGCCTTAGTGGGCCTTAGTGAAAGAGAGGAGAGGTGGACAGGGCTGGTCCGCGCGCCCCTCCCCCCTAGTCCGAATAGGACAAGGAGAGGGGGGGGCCCTTCCTTCTCTCTCTCCTCTTTCCCCCCTCCCGAATCCTATTCCAACTAGGAAAGGGGGGAATCCTACTCCTGGAGGGAGTAGGACTCCTCCTGGCGCGCCCTCTCCTGGCCGGCCGCACCCCCCCTTTGATCCTTTATATACAGAGGCAGGGGGCACCCCTAGAGACACAAGTTGATCCACGTGATCATATTCTTAGCCATGTGCGGTGCCCCCTTCCACCATAGTCCTTGATAATATTGTAGTGGTGCTTAGGCGAAGCCCTGCGACGGTAGTACATCAAGATCGTCACCACGCCGTCGTGCTGACGGAACTCTTCGCCGACACTTTGCTGGATCGGAGTCCGGGGATCGTCATCGAGCTGAACGTGTGCTAGAACTCGGAGGTGCCGTAGTTTCGGTGCTTGATCGGTCGGGCCGTGAAGATGTACGACTACATCAACCACGTTGTGCTAACGCTTCCGTTGTCGATCTATAAGGGTATGTAGATCACACTCTCCCCTCTCGTTGCTATGCATCACCATGATCTTGCGTGTGCGTAGGAAATTTTTTGAAATTACTACGTTACCCAACAGTGGTATCAGAGCCTAGGTTTTATGTGTTGATGTTATTTGCACGAGTAGAACACAAGTGAGTTGCGGGCGATATAAGTCATACTGCTTACCAGCATGTCATACTTTGGTTTGGCGGTATTGTTGGACGAAGCGGCCCGGACCGACATTACGTGTACGCTTACGCGAGACCGGTTCTCCCGACGTGCTTTGCACAAAGGTGGCTAGCGGGTGACAGTTTCTCCAACTTTAGTTGAACCGAGTGTGGCTACGCCCGGTCCTTGCGAAGGTTAAAACAGCACCAACTTGACAAACTATCGTTGTGGTTTTGATGAGTAGGTAAGATTGGTTCTTGCTTAAGCCCGTAGCAGCCACGTAAAACTTGCAACAACAAAGTAGAGGACGTCTAACTTGTTTTTTAAGGGCATGTTGTGATGTGATATGGTCAACACATGATGCTAAATTTTTATTGTATGAGATGATCATGTTTTGTATCTGAGTTATCGGCAACTGGCAGGAGCCATATGGTTGTCGCTTTATTGTATGCAATGCAATCGCCCTGTAATGCTTTACTTTATCACTAAGCGGTAGCGATAGTCGTGGAAGCATAAGATTGGCGAGACGACAACGATGCTACGATGGAGATCAAGGTGTCGCGCCGGTGATGATGGTGATCATGACGGTGCTTCGAAGATGGAGATCACAAGCACAAGATGATGATGGCCATATCATATCACTTATATTGATTGCATGTGATGTTTATCTTTTATGCATCTTATCTTGCTTTGATTGACGGTAGCATTATAAGATGATCTCTCACTAATTATCAAGAAGTGTTCTCCCTGAGTATGCACCGTTGCGAAAGTTCTTCGTGCTGAGACACCACGTGATGATCGGGTGTGATAGGCTCTACGTTCAAATACAACGGGTGCAAAACAGTTGCACACGCGGAATACTCAGGTTATACTTGACGAGCCAAGCATATACAGATATGGCCTCGGAACACGGAGACCGAAAGGTCGAGCGTGAATCATATAGTAGATATGATCAACATAGTGATGTTCACCAATGAAGCTACTCCATCTCACGTGATGATCGGACATGGTTTAGTTGATTTGGATCACGTAATCACTTAGAGGATTAGAGGGATGTCTATCTAAGTGGGAGTTCTTTAAGTAATATGATTAATTGAACCTAAATTTATCATGAACTTAGTACCTGATAGTATGTTGCTTATTCATGTTTGATTGTAGATAGATGGCCCGTGCTGTTGTTCTGTTGAATTTTAATGTGTTCCTTGAGAAAGCAAAGTTGAAAGATGATGGTAGCAATTACACGGACTAGGTCCGTAACTTGAGGATTATCCTCATTGTTGCACAGAAGAATTACGTCCTGGAAGCACCGCTGGGTGCCAGGCCTGCTGCTGGAGCAACACCAGATGTTATGAACGTCTGGCAGAGCAAAGCTGATGACTACTCAATAGTTCAGTGTGCCATGCTTTACGGCTTAGAATCGGGACTTCAACGACATTTTGAACGTCATGGAGCATATGAGATGTTCCAGGAGTTGAAGTTAATATTTGAAGCAGATGCCCGGATTGAGAGATATGAAGTCTCCAATAAGTTCTATAGCTGCAAGATGGAGGAGAACAGTTCTGTCAGTGAGCATATACTCAAAATGTCTGGGTATAATAATCACTTGATTCAATTGGGAGTTAATCTTCCAGATGATTGCGTCATTGACAGAATTCTCCAATCACTGCCACCAAGCTACAAGAGCTTCGTGATGAACTATAATATGCAAGGGATGAATAAGACTATTCCCGAGCTCTTCGCAATGCTGAAAGCTGCGGAGGTAGAAATCAAGAAGGAGCATCAAGTGTTGATGGTCAACAAGACCACTAGTTTCAAGAAAAAGGGCAAAGGGAAGAAGAAGGGGAACTTCAAAAAGAACAGCAAGCAAGTTGCTGCTCAAGAGAAGAAACCAAACCTGGACCTAAACCTGAAACTGAGTGCTTCTACTGCAAGCAGACTGGTCACTGGAAGCGGAACTGCCTCAAGTATTTGGCGGATAAGAAGGATGGCAAGGTGAACAAAGGTATATGTGATATACATGTTATTGATGTGTACCTTACTAATGCTCGCAGTAGCACCTGGGTATTTGATACTGGTTCTGTTGCTAATATTTGCAACTCGAAACAGGGACTACGGATTAAGCGAAGATTGGCTAAGGACGAGGTGACGATGCGTGTGGGAAATGGTTCCAAAGTCGATGTGATCGCAGTCGGCACGCTACCTCTACATCTACCTTCGGGATTAATATTAGACCTAAATAATTGTTATTTGGTGCCGGCGTTAAGCATGAACATTATATCTGGATCTTGTTTGATGCGAGACGGTTATTCATTTAAATCAGAGAATAATGGTTGTTCTATTTACATGAGTAATATCTTTTATGGTCATGCACCCTTAAAGAGTGGTCTATTCTTATTAAATCTCGATAGTAGTGACACACGTATTCATAGTGTTGAAACCAAAAGATGCAGAGTTGATAATGATAGTGCAACTTATTTGTGGCACTGCCGTTTAGGTCATATCGGTATAAAGCGCATGAAGAAACTCCATACTGATGGGCTTTTGGAACCACTTGATTATGAATCACTTGGTACTTGCGAACCGTGCCTTATGGGTAAGATGACAAAAACACCGTTCTCCGGTACTATGGAGAGAGCAACAGATTTGTTAGAAATCATACATACAGATGTATGTGGTCCGATGAATGTTGAGGCTCGTGGCGGATATCATTATTTTCTCACCTTCACAGATGACTTAAGCAGATATGGGTATATCTACTTAATGAAACACAAGTCTGAAACATTTGGGAAGTTCAAAGAATTTTAGAGTGAAGTTGAAAATCATCGTAATAAGAAAATAAAATTCCTACGATCTGATCGTCGAGGAGAATATTTGAGTTACGAGTTTGGTGTACATTTGAAACAATGTGGAATAGTTTCGCAACTCACGCCACCCGGAACACCACAGCATAATGGTGTGTCCGAACGTCGTAATCGTACTTTACTAGATATGGTACGATCTATGATGTCTCTTACTGATTTACCGCTATTGTTTTGGGGATACGCTCTAGAGACGGCCGCATTCACGTTAAATAGGGCACCATCAAAATCCGTTGAGACGACGCCTTATGAACTATGGTTTGGCAAGAAACCAAAGTTGTCGTTTCTGAAAGTTTGGGGCTGCGATGCTTATGTGAAAAAGCTTCAACCTGATAAGCTCGAACCCAAATCGGGAAAATGTGTCTTCATAGGATATCCAAAGGAAACTATTGGATACACCTTCTATCACAGATCCGAAGGCAAGACTTTTGTTGCTAAATTCGGAAACTTTCTGGAGAAGGAGTTTCTCTCAAAAGAAGTGAGTGGGAGGAAAGTAGAACTTGACAAGGTAACTGTACCTACTCCCTTATTGGAAAGTAGTACATCACAGAAATCTATTTTTGTGACACCTACACCAATTAGTGAGGAAGCTAATGATAATGATCATGAAACTTCAGAACAAGATACTACTGAACCTCGTAGATCAACCAGAGTGAGGTCCGTGCCAGAGTGGTATGGTAATCCTGTTCTCGAAGTCATGCTACTAGATCATGATGAACCTACGAACTATGAAGAAGCGATGGTGAGCCCAGATTCCGCAAAATGGCTTGAAGCCATGAAATCTGAGATGGGATCCATGTATGAGAACAAAGTATGGAGTTTGGTTGACTTGCCCAATGATCGGCAAGCAATTGAGAATAAATGGATCTTCAAGAAGAAGACGGACGCTGACGGTAATATTACTGTCTACAAAGCTCGACTTGTCGCAAAAGGTTTTTGGCAAGTTCAAGGGATTGACTACGATGAGACCTTCTCATCCGTAGCGATGCTTAAGTCTGTCCGAATCATGTTAGCAATTGCCGCATTTTATGATTATGAAATTTGGCAGATGGATGTTAAAACTGCATTCCTGAATGGATTTCTGGAAGAAGAGTTGTATATGATGCAACCAGAAGGTTTTGTCGATCCAAAGGGAGCTAACAAAGTGTGCAAGCTCCAGCGATCCATTTATGGACTGGTGCAAGCCTCTCGGAGTTGGAATAAACGCTTTGATAGTGTGATCAAAGCATTTGGTTTTATACAGACTTTTGGAGAAGCCTGTATTTACAAGAAAGTGAGTGGGAGCTCTGTAGCATTTCTGATATTATATGTGGATGACATATTACTAATTGAAATGATATAGAATTTCTGGATAGCATAAAGGGATACTTGAATAAGAGTTTTTCAATGAAAGACCTGGTGAAGCTGCTTACATATTAGGCATTAAGATCTATAGAGATAGATTAAGACGCTTAATTGGACTTTCACAAAGCACATACCTTGACAAAGTTTTGAAGAAGTTCAAAATGGATCAAGCAAAGAAAGGGTTCTTGCCTGTGTTACAAGGTGTGAAGTTGAGTCAGACTCAATGCCCGACCACTGCAGAGGATAGAGAGAAAATGAAAGATGTTCCCTATACTTCAGCCATAGGCTCTATCATGTATGCAATGCTGTGTACCAGACCTGATGTGTGCCTTGCTATAAGTCTAGCAGGGAGGTACCAAAGTAATCCAGGAGTGGATCCCTGGACAACGGTCAAGAACATCCTGAAATACCTGAAAAGGACTAAGGATATGTTTCTCGTTTATGGAGGTGACAAAGAGCTAATCGTAAATGGTTACGTCGATGCGAGCTTTGACACTGATCCGGACGATTCTAAATCGCAAACTGGATACATATTTACATTAAACGGTGGAGCGGTCAGTTGGTGCAGTTCTAAACAAAGCGTCGTGGCGGGATCTACGTGTGAAGCAGAATACATAGCTGCTTCGGAAGCAGCAAATGAAGGAGTCTGGATGAAGGAGTTCATATCCGATCTAGGTGTCATACCTAGTGCATCGGGTCCAATGAAAATCTTTTGTGACAATACTGGTGCAATTGCCTTGGCAAAGGAATCCAGATTTCACAAGAGAACCAAGCACATCAAGAGACGCTTCAATTCCATCCGGGATCTAGTCCAGGTGGGAGACGTAGAGATTTGCAAGATACATATGGATCTGAATGTAGCAGACCCGTTGACTAAGCCTCTTCCACGAGCAAAACATGATCAGCACCAAGGCTCCATGGGTCTTAGAATCATTACTGTATAATCTAGATTATTGACTCTAGTGCAAGTGGGAGACTGAAGGAAATAAGCCCTAGAGGCAATAATAAAGTTATTATTTATTTCCTTATATCATGATAAATGTTTATTATTCATGGTAGAATTGTATTAACCGGAAACATAATACATGTGTGAATACATAGACAAATAGAGTGTCACTAGTATGCCTCTACTAGACTAGCTCGTTAATCAAAGATGGTTATGTTTCCTAACCATGGACAAAGAGTTGTTATTTGATTAACGGGATCACATCATTAGGTGAATGATCTGATTGACATGACCCATTCCATTAGCTTAGCACCCGATCGTTTAGTATGTTGCTATTGCTTTCTTCATGACTTATACATGTTCCTATGACTATGAGATTATGCAACTCCCGTTTACCGGAGGAACACTTTGTGTGCTACCAAATGTCACAACGTAACTGGGTGATTATAAAGGTGCTCTACAGGTGTCTCCAAAGGTACATGTTGGGTTGGCGTATTTCGAGATTAGGATTTGTCACTCCGATTGTCAGAGAGGTATCTCTGGGCCCTCTCGGTAATACACATCACATAAGCCTTGCAAGCATTGTAACTAATGAGTTAGTTGTGAGATGATGTATTACGGAACGAGTAAATAGACTTGCCGGTAACGAGATTGAACTAGGTATTAAGATACCGATGATCGAATCTCGGGCAAGTAACATACCGATGACAAAGGGAACAACGTATGTTGTTATGCAGTCTGACCGATAAAGATCTTCGTAGAATATGTAGGAGCCAATATGAGCATCCAGGTTCCGCTATTGGTTATTGACAGGAGACGTGTCTCGGTCATGTCTACATTGTTCTCAAACCCGTAGGGTCCGCACGCTTAAGGTTTCGATGACAGTTTTATTATGAGTTTATGAGTTTTGATGTACCGAAGGAGTTGGAGTCCCGGATGGGATCGGGGACATGACGAGGAGTCTCGAAATGGTCGAGACATAAAGATTGATATATTGGAAGCCTATATTTGGATATCGGAAGTGTTCCGGGTGAAATCGGGATTTTATCGGAGTACCGGGAGGTTACCGGAACCCCCTGGGAGGTATATGGGCCTTAGTGGGCCTTAGTGGAAGAGAGGAGAGGTGGCCAGGGCTGGTCTGCGTGCCCCTCCCCCCTAGTCCGAATAGGACAAGGAGAGGGCGGCGGCGCCCCCCCTTCCTTCTCTCTCTCCTCTTTCCCCCCTCCCGAATCCTATTCCAACTAGGAAAGGGGGGAATCCTACTCCCGGAGGGAGTAGGACTCCTCCTGGCGCACCCTCTCCTGGCCGGCCGCATCCCCCCTTTGATCCTTTATATACGGAGGCAGGGGGCACCCCTAGAGACACAAGTTGATCCACGTGATCATATTCTTAGCCGTGTGCGGTGCCCCTTCCACCATAGTCCTCGATAATATTGTAGAGGTGCTTAGGCGAAGCCCTGCAACGGTAGTACATCAAGATCGTCACCACGCCGTCGTGCTGACGGAACTCTTCCCCGACACTTTGCTGGATCGGAGTCCGGGGATCGTCATCGAGCTGAACGTGTGCTAGAACTCGGAGGTGCCGTAGTTTCGGTGCTTGATCGGTCGGGCCGTGAAGACATACGACTACATCAACCTCGTTGTGCTAACGCTTCCGTTGTCGATCTACAAGGGTACGTAGATCACACTCTCCCCTCTCGTTGCTATGCATCACCATGATCTTGCGTGTGCGTAGGAATTTTTTTGAAATTACTACGTTACCCAACAGTACGCGCGGCAGTTTTCGAGTAGGGCCAGAAGACTATTTTAATTATTATTTTAAAACTTCGAGACGGCCACATAGCATGGAGCCGACCCCAATGATTTTAAGCTTACAGGCACGATACACGCTATCCTAGACTACTATACACATGAAACTGCCACACGAGCGTCCGGACTGCGCTTGGCTCTTCGCCTCTTCAGGAAGTCGAACAATGATGGAATACTACTGCACTGGAGGTGTACTACAGTACGCTTCTGGCCATCTGATACCGATTGAACTACTGCATGTCCACCGCGTGCGGGAGGGAGAGCGTGTAGAGAAAGCTTCTCCTAGTCTTGCCAGCCACCACGCTCATGGGCGAGGGAGGGACGCTCCTGCCTTTGCGTGTATGACAGGTGGACCCTACAGGTGTGTGGCCAACCTTTCATACAGCCAAAGGCATGTGCAGTTAAGTCCGCGAGGGAGAGGATAATCAAACTTCTCGTTGATGTACGAGTTGACGCGACACATCAAAGCACTGCACTCGATATATTTCAATAATTTGCGTGTGTGACTCCCAGATGCAGAGGCCGCGGGTCATCATCCTCCTTTTCGAGAAAAAAGAGATGCGTGTGTGAGAGGACGAGTGCGTGCATGCACCTCTTCTCTTCCTGTATAACGTACTACTAAACTCAGAGTGCAAGTTTTTATGGGTGGCACGATGGTGCGTGCGAGAAGTCCCGAGAGATAGGTTTAATGCATTAATTGCAATGCATGCATAAAGTACATGCATTGGTCAATTTTCTCTTAATACTTGCATGCAATGATTTAATGCACCTTGGAATCTGAACATGTGTTGGGGACAACCAAATTGAGCCTTATAAAATGGAAAAACTAAAATTTTGAGATAAGCCCTATAAAACCGGAAAGGAGGGAGTAGAAAAAGAAGTACTCCATCCGGGAATAGTGCCGCACTTCGAAACTAGAACCGTCAATAAATTTTGAGCTTGCATCTCGTCACATTCCAAAATACTCCACGCTATATTGAATTGCAAACCTGTTCACACGGATCACAACCTAAACGGTTTCCCACTTAGGAGCGTATTACTACTCGGTTATAAATACTAGTATGCCAAGATGACTGCACATTCCTCCTCAACTCCTCATCCACAAAAACAAACAAGTCATTCAGCATCCTTCCCTTGCGTCTGCCATGGCCAGTGTGAGTTCTGGGTCGAGAGATTGCCACCAGGGAGAGGCGAGCATGGAAGCGGAAGCATGAGAGATGTCCCGCCTCGCTGCGAGAGCAGCCGACATGTCCCGCCATGCGGAAGTAGCAGCACAAAGGTCCCGCCGTGCCGCTGAAGCAGCACGAAGGTCCCGCCGCGCCATCGATGCAGCAGACTGGTCTGGCCGCACCGCGGAAGCAGTAGAGATGTCCCGCCGCGCCACGAATGTAGTAGAGATATCCCACCGCACCGCGGCGGCCTGGGAAAATTTCTCGCGGGCACGCGACGACTATTACAGGCGCATGCATGCGATCGTCCATAGCCAGATGGATCAGATCTCCAGCTCGGCGAGGTTGTAGGAAGACATGATAGCCTCGTTTGAACAGGCTACCGGCGTCATCCGGCAACTAAGGGAGCGCAATGAGAGGCTCCGGGCCGAGCGCGACCTACTGAGGGAGAAGATCGTATGAAGTGCAGACCTGTAGGAGGAGACTAGTGCCTTGTTGAAGAAACTTATGGACGAGAATGACATGCTCCGCAACGAGCGCCAAAGGCTGGTATAGGAATCAGTGGATGTTCTCAAGCAGCGTCTTGAGGACACGAAAGAGCTCATTGCCGCTCGTTGCGGAGACTAGTTTCCTGGTTTCTTTTGATGTAATAATCGGTTTAGGATGTGGATTGTGTCATCGGTTGTGAAATGTTGGGTTCTAGCGCGGATGTTTGGCCTTTGTTGGCCTCTTGGGATGTTGTAATTTCAATCTGGTAGCTTTTAGTCCTTCGTGTTAGGCTGGAGTTGTGATGAACTTCTTGTGAATTGTGGTGGTTTTCAATAATGAACATCAGAAGGGGCAAGCCCTTCTTTGATCAAAAAAAATTTAATCGTCCTTATATATTCATCAGTCTTGCTATAAGTCGCAGTAGATGCTATATAGGTCCGTCGGATCTTACGTCAAGATCCGTGCTTTCAGATTTTCTTTTTTCTCTCTTAAATCTCAGTCGAGTGAGACGTAGCCACGCCATTAAACAGAGGATCAGGCACCATTAATGGAGACCTTGGGAGAGAGGTGGACGACAGATGGAGGTCAAAGGGCTCTCCTCCCGATAAGCACGCGCAGGGGTCTGATTGCACGCCTCTCGTACTCAAATAGCTACCCTGCACGTCGCCTCCTAGCTAATAAAAAAAGGGGACGCGTGGCAGCACGTAAATGGTACTAGTAAGTAGAACGCCCATGGTTTCAATAAAACTTGTGTTTTTTATTGTAACGTGATAGCACTTCTTCCAAAATGACTTTGTTGATTGTTAATGTGTGCGCCTTCGCAAATCGGACTGCAAATTTACCATAGCATGTTGGTGCCATGTCATGGCACCAAGCCAAGTTTCATTATTTTCATGCATGTTTTGGATTTACAGGAATTAAAAAACTAAGTTTCTCAATGTTTTCAACCCAGCCACGACGCCCAGAATTTTGAATTTCATTCCCATTTCTTGCATGGAACCTAGAAATTTACCCGAGGACACACATGTGATTTTTCAACCAACTTTGGTGCACTGGAACATGTGCTTGTATTTCAAATTTGAATTATGCACACAAAGGTGACACATTCCCTCCCAGAACCACGAGCCTTCTTGAGAGAAGCTCCGATTTGCAAGAAGCTTATACCAAAATTTGTTCCTATTCGGCCAATTTTTTTTACCACGGCATGGTACTACCATGACATGACACCATGCCAAGTTTCATGATTTTAAAACCAAGTTTCTCAATGTTATCGACCGAGCCACGATGCCCAGATGTTTGAATTTTATTCTCATTTTTTGCATGGGACCTACTCCCTCCTTCCATCTATATAGGGCCTAATGTGTTTTTCAAGACAGCCTTTGACTATTGACAAGATTAATAGCACATGAGATGTATACTATGCAAATTATATTATTGGAAGCTCCTTTGACATACAAAATTGAAGGTATGCTTTGTGTAAGTTGCATGTCATATATTATTGCTCTAACGTTTGGTCAAAGTTAGCCTCGAAAAACGCATTAGGACCTATATGCATGAGAGGAGTCGACTTTGAGAGAACGTGTTTGTTCGAGAGACACCGAGGAAGACTACTATATATCGATAGTGCATGTAGGCGGGAATTAAACTAAGGGATGCTCTTATTGGGTTCGGGGATATAGGGGAAGAGTGAGACATGGGGGGGTACCTAGAAGGAGATTGTTAAGTGTGAGGGTGTGTTTTACCCATCCAGGCGGAAGTTATGTGCACAAAAGAGGAGAACGATTCGATGTGGCGTTAGGATTGAGGGTAATTAACTACGTATGGAGACATAGAGACCTTGAACATGCATGTGCGAGAGGTATACATGTATACGTGGGATGTGTGTGCGTGCGCACGCATGATCGAGATAAAAGAAAGAATACATAAGTCATAAGATCAATGACATGGGAGAGACGGATCGGTATGACAATATGCATGCATGTGAGAATGCATGGAAGAAGTCCCGACAATTGAGCATGTGTTTTTGTCTTTAAGAGATAGTGGCGTGGGCTGGAGCATGCATCTATGGCGAGCAGAGGGAGTGAGGCGCAACGATTGTGCAAAAGAGACCAACCTATAAGTGCATATGTATGGAGAGACATATATAGTATGGGTGATAGGAAGCAAGACTCCGTGCGAGAAAGAAATATTGACGGAGAAACTACAGATAGATACAGAGATGGAGATGCTAGCTAGAGGGACATCCGCTAGTTTGGGTGTTGGAGATGACCGTCGGGTGGTTCAAAGGGTGAAGTTATATGTGTGTGTGTGAGAGGGCACTTGACTGCATGTAGAGAGAAACATATGTAGTGTGCGTGATAGGAATCAAGAGTGAGGGCGAGAAAGAAGGTTGATAGAGAAACAGATAAATAGAAAGATAAAGATGCTAGCTAGTGTGCATTAGAGATAGGAGTCGAGTGGATCAGAAGGCTGGGTTATGTGTGTGGGTGTGAGAGAGATAGAGAGGGTGTGTGTGAGTCACATACAAATAGATATTAGAGAGAAATGAGATCCAGAGAGATGGAGTTTTGTGTCTGCGAGAGAGAAAGATATTTCACAATGAGAGTGATAGCTAGAGAGACATATGAGGGAACGCAAGATATCTCTAGGGAGAGAGGGTGTGTGTGAGCGACATACAAGAGAAAATGGAGAAATATGAGACCCTGGGAGACAGAGTTTGTGTTTGTGTGTGAGAAAGAGATATTGAAGAGGAAGAGTCATAGGTTCTCATATCTAAGGAGCGAAAGACATCTCTGTATGAGGGGTGTGCGAGTGGCACACATGGGAATAGTAGAGAGAAATGAGACCCCGGGAGACAAAGTTTTGTGTTTGTGTGAGAGAAAGAGATTCCACATGGAGAATCATAGTTAGAGACACATAGCAGGGAGCGAGATATACTTAGAGAGAGATAGAGTGATGAAGGTCGAGGGAGAGAGTACTGTCAGTGTGTTACGAAGATAAAAGATCATTGTCGACATACAGGTAGCACGAGAGATACCTGAGAGACGATGAACGCGTATAGGTCTAGAGAGATAGTCCTATATAAGCATGAGTGATAGCTATATGAGACGAATATCTGGATTAAAGGGGATTCAAATATTTAAACTGGAGATCACGACATTGATAATATCATAATGCAAATTGGTGTATCAAAAATGCATATTCATTTGAATTTGGGCACAGTGTAATGTTATATAGTTTATCAATATTGGTGATCCATAGATTCTTCAATTACAAACAATGCATGGTTTATATGCAATTAATGTCTAAACGGGATTACACTATATGTTGCGTGTGTGAAACACATCATACATGTTTGAGAAGTAAAAAAACCCGCATGAAACACACATTAATTGGAGACAGTTAGCGAGGAATGCATACATTAGATTTCAACATAAAGTGGTTTCAAATATTTGAAAATCCAAATTGATGGATACAACCTTATCAATCTGAGATCATGCCATTTGTAGACCATATTTATGTATAAATGGTGTTGTGCTTTTGAAAGTATATATAAAAAATGATGTATATAGAATGTAATTCCAATTGAAAATGGATCCCACCCGAAAAAAATAGAATACAAATGGGATTCGAATTGAGTTGGCACGATAAATGTGCACTCTACAAAATTTGAACGAAGCGGAGAAAGTCGCAGTAACCGCCCGAAACCAAAATCTGCGAGATGTAAATCACTACTACCTATCCCTGCCACGCAAAGCCTATATGTTGGATTTCTATAGGTTTCGATAGAGGTAGGTTTGTAATTTTCACCCAAATGTGACGTAACTGTCTCTCACCCGGATTCATACACGGTGGGCGCCAAAACACAGTGTGTCCTCAGCCGAAATCGACTCCCTCCCCGATTCATATTCATACATGGTGGGCGTCAAAAACAAACTCTCGTCGGCAAATATTTGGTGTATGTGAGATTACCGTCCTATCCCCAACCGACTAGTGTTGTTGTGATGTAGTAGAAATTTGAAACAGGGGCTAAGTTTGTAAATTTCCTCGCATTTAAGACAAGCACGCCCTGAATACATGGTTCCCCCGTTCCTCTCTACCTCCCTTTTCCCCATTCGTACTCCGTGGGCGCCAAAACACCCTCTCCACCCCACCCTCCTCCGTCCGCCGCTGTCTGCCACCCCATCCACCGCCGTCCTCCTCCACCATGCCAGAGCTGATACCTGATGCCACCGTCCATTACAAGAGATCGACCTCTCTCATACATGGCTTCAGACCGGGATCCTTGCACCCCGTCCTCTCGCTTCATCCCCGCCATCGTCCACCTTGCCGACGCCGCTCCTACGACCGTCTCGTCCACCGCACCCCGCCGCCACCGTCTACCCTCCTAGATCTGCTTCCACGCCGCCGACAGCCATCACTACTACAGCACCGTCAAATTCTCAGCAGATGCGTACACGGCGCCGCACCAGAGGCGGTACTCTTACGTATCTGGTCAACTTATTTATCGCAGCAAGAAAATAGATCGCCACTGCTTTACTCTGATTTCTTGTCTTGGTTGCGAAGTTGCCTTTGTCCGATTTGCACCTTCAGATCCGCCATGGCATGCTCAACACCATACTCGCAATGCTTATAGCTTTCCCCTTTTATATTCCACACTAGTTAAATCACAGTAGATTCAATTTCAAAATTGGGTCAGTCGATTTTTCAGAGCTCGTCGGAGTTCGCCGGTGCGATCGAAGGGGCTCGGGTGGTTGTGGGGCCTTGCCGAACGAAGAAAACTCGATGCGGGTGGGGGGTTGGGGTGGGGGTGGGGGTGGGGGTGGCAGAGGAACACAGGCGTTGGGGGCCGGTGGTCTGGCCGGCGGCCCGTGCGGCGTTCTGTATGGGAAGAATCAGAGACGAGGAAGAAGAAGGGTTAGGAGAGGTAGGATCTTCATCCAACTGCCTGAAATGGTCGAGAGACAGCTAGGAGTTGCATTCTTAATGTGCTCTGGTTCATCATGTGTGGGCACTGCGCAACCAAAATTTTATTATCCAAAATCTGCTTGCTCTTCTTTACCATGTTCCACTTTCATTCTTCTTTAATATGTACTCTCTCTGTTCCTAAATACAAGTCTTTGTATAGATTCCACCATGGACTATATATGGAGCAAAATGAATGAATCTACACTCTAAAATGTACCTGGATACATCTGTATGTGATCCATAGTGGAAATCTCTACCAAGACTTATATTTTGGAACTGAGGGAGTATGATAGTAGTACAGTATGTTCCTTGTACTGAAGATGAGCAGGGACATTTGTAGTGTAGAGGTCTATACGGTCGGTTGTAATGGACACTTTGAGCCTCTTTGATTCGTAGGATCTTGTAAACATAGGAATAGGATTTGTAGTGGCCTGCCCACTTGAATCCTATAAGAATAGCAAGGAAATGCGGGGAGCTGTGTTGCCTTTGAGAGTTACATTGATATTAACAGTACCGCACCTTCACTTGAAGAGAGCTGGTATCCGAAGCCTTTCTAGCCGTACTGGCAATACTAGCACATATATTCCAGCAAGTTCCACTTTGCTGATTTTACTCTGATGCTTAAGGTTTTCCCTTTATATCTACACTATGATATGTGTAGCTGCTTTGTGTCACACTAGCAGCAGTCCACTCTTGAAGCTAAACACTGCAATGACTTAGAAAATTGGCACCAAGGCATTGAGTGCCATTCTGGATGCAATGAAACTCATACGCTCCCCACCTGTTAATTCTTGTTCAGAATATGATCCTAATGACTACTCTAACCTCGAGGAGTCAAAGGCAGATGGCATGTCCTGTTAACCCATCAAGGTGCTTGTTCTAATTTGGCAATGTTTTATTGATTGCGGGTATGTTGCATATGTTGTCTTGCATTTCTTATACTTTGTTGCACCGCAATCTGCTTAGTTTATTCATCATATATGTCGAGATGCCATGCCCATGCATTATCAATACATATTCCATCTGTCATCATACCATGTTTTTCCACTCAAATGTTGTTCTTGTGCATCAGACATCAAAAAGGAAGAGGGTGATTGACGAACTTGAAGGAGCACCAGCAAAGTCCTTGAAAAACATGGTGGTGCCGGAGAAATCATACAACACCCCACTTATATTGGTTGTACAACTAGCGACACAAAACGTAGGACCGACTCCAGCAGACTGTACCCATACTTCACTGGCCACAGCACTAGCCCCACCACACAGGACCTGCACTCCAGCAAAAGGTATACCAATTTCATTTGCCATGGAACTAGCTGTACCATAGAAAAATCTCACTCCAGCAAAAAGTACAACAAGTCCACTGGCCGAAGACCTATCCCAACTGCAGAGACAGCCAATTCCTGCAGATTGGAACCCCATTCCATTTATTCCCAGTTTAAAAGACAATGCTTTCAATGTTGTTAGGGACTACGTGCATATATTCCCATCATGGGAAGATTATTGTGAAGATAAACACCATTTTCACATCTTCATGTCCAACTTACGTGTAACTGCTATTATTCATGGTTATTATTTTCCTGTTTTCTGCTGATTGAACACATGAATGATTTACATTACATTGTTGTAACTTGGCGAGGGTCAATCTGGATAGTCATGACAAGCAAAGCTTGCTTGCGCTTTTCAAGGAAGCATTGCAGCAGTATCGGTGTTACCGGAGGAAATCACACTTTGATGGCAAGTCTATAAACGAATTTCCGGTGAAGTCTCATGTGCTAAATTTAGAAGACATTGAATGGAAAAACCTTTTTATGGACTGGTCTCGTTCCCAGGATGAGGTACTGTCTATGAAATCACATGACAATTTGAACTTCTACTTTTCCGCATGTGCCTTACAGATCTTTTTTGCAGGAAATCTGCTCGAAGAAGAATTCCGGTTTGACAAGAACGACAGGATATCGCAAATATGCTGCCCGCTGCTTTGCTCTTGTTAGTACCTGTTGTCTTGTATCACTGTACTTGCATACATACCTGGTTCATTACGTGACAGCAGTATGCATGATAGCTTGCTTATCAATTGTTCGCTCCAAATTATTTGATCTGTATGAATGGTTACATTAGTGTAGAATATATCCAATGCCAATGTTTTTTAGCTCTGCATTGTTCTTGTAAGTACATGCTGTCCTTTATCAGTGTACTTATAATGACAGGTAGTTGTTCATGTACCATCACTCTGCAGCTTATTTTCCTTTGCCCTCTATTTTCTACACATCAGATCTATATTTACTCTTACCATAACGTTGGTACTGAAGAAGTTTAGTTGTGCATTGCTCTTGGCTGTACCTTTTGCCTATATCGCTGCACTTACATTTATAGCTACTTGGTTATGTAGCATCACTCTTCATCTTGTCTTAAATATTCTCCATTTTTTCGTATATTATCACATCTATATTTACTCTTAACAAAATGTAGAATAAAGGCAATGCTTTTGAAGAAGATTATGTGGTAAACTTCTTGAATTGCCCCCCCCCCCCAACAGCATGGACAAGGCCATTACAGAGCCTGTCTTCACAAATAATGTAAGTTTGTCCATCTCAAGCCTTCAAACTTTGTTGTATATATTTGGTTAGGCATGACTACAACAAATGTTTATTTTTGGTGTTTGCATCAAATTGTTTGTTTAAAGTTTATTATGTAGTTCATAAACAAAAGTTTGTCCTTTCTCAATTTAAGTTTTCAGTTGTACAACCAACTTCCTTCTTCATACCATGTAAATTAAACTATACAGAGCAAGTGATATTCTTTTGCACTGCATGTATGCTTCTGTTCTTCATCCGTAATCCAGTGATGTGGTGAACCTACTCACTACAGCACAATGTCATATTCTGTAATGTCTTAACTATGAACAATGTCATATCATTCTACTATTATTTAAACCGTCTCTTTATTTGTCAATCTGAAATGGTATAAATTGATAGCACACTAAGCATTGATACTTATGAGTTCTTGATCTGTAATCTAGTGGTGTCGTGAAGCTGCCAACTCCTTCGCAATGTCATTTCCTGCCATGTCTTGACCTGGACAATATCATATTGTGTTAATGCAATTTTAAACTGTGTCACTTTATTCGCCAGTAAGAAATGTTATGAATTGTCAGCACTGATACTTTTATGTGCAAAACATGTCATATGTCTGCTTGTTTATCTTTCAGAGTGAGGAAGATGTAAGTGTTGAACAAGCACAGTCTCATCATCTTGCTCAGCTGCTTGCGCTGCAGCTCCCCAGCAGGGCTAACCTTTCTTGAACTCTATTGAAGTGCTGTCGGTTTTGTATATTATTTTGTCGGCGTGTTTATTTGCACTGGTGGCCATCTTTGATGCCCAGTGTATGTAATCTGCTGTCTGCTTGTGCTTTATTATCATAGTGGTGAACTTTGATGCCCAGTGGATGTAATATGCCGTAATTTCTTCATTGTATAGTATAGGTTTTTTCTTATTCACGATGCTGCAGTTATTTTACTGTATATATATCCTGTCTTCGCAGTAGCCAAACCGTAAAATTACGGTACATAATCGGGCCGTCATGCAATCATGATGTAGGTTGGGCCTGAAACGTGTCAATCAGCTCACGGGCCGGCAGCAGCCCGAAATGAACCCCGACCCATGATTGTGCGAATCAAATCACGGGCTTTTAACAGGCCGAAAAATTGTCTCGGTCCTTGTTTGGCCCAATCAGATATCGGCTGTGAGCAGGCCGGATGCAAACCGGGCGGTAGTTAGGCCCAACTATATGACGGGCTTTTAATAGGCTGAAATTAATATAGGGCTGAAATGTTAAACGGTCCCTTAACAGGCCAAAACTAATATCAGGCCGAATTACTAAGTGGGCCTTTAGCAAGTGGGCCCAAAAGCATAGTGTCTAGTTGACGGGCCGAATCTGATATGGGCCATAATTAGGCCCAAAACCTCTTAAAGGGTCGGACCTGGTCTGGGCCGTAATTTGGCCTAGAACGTGGTAGGCTTTTAATGGGCCGAATCTCATATGGGCCACTATTAGGCCCGGAGCATGGCGGGCCATTAATAGACCGGATCAAATATGGGCCGGCATTTGGCCCAAAACATGGCAGCCAGTTAACGGGCCAGCCTACTAGGGTCCTCAAAATCTTGTGGGCCTACAGCTGGGCCGGCCCATTAATGTCGGCAAAATCTCGTGGGCCTTTAGCTAGGCCGGCCCATTGATCCGCAAGAATTTTGTGGGCCTTTACCTGGGCCAGCCTATTATGGCACACGAAAATCTTGTGGGCCTTTACCTGGGCCGGCCCATTATGGCCCGCGAAATCTTGTGGGCCTTTAGCTGGGCCAGCCCATTATGGTCCGCAAAATCTCGTGGGTCTTTAGCTGGGCCGGCCCATTATGGTCCACAAAATCTTGTGGGCCTTTAGTTGGGCCGGTCCATTTAAACTTGTTGGGTCGTGCCACGTGTCGAGGTATCATAGGCGCCTTCTGTCCAGTGAGTGGATGACATCTGTCCCGACGATGAGCCGACACGTGTTTCCTCTAGCCAATGATGATTTTACACGTGGAAAATCCCCATTGATCGGGGCTGTTAACAGGTTATCGGATCCAAAACCTGACCCGATAGCTTAACGGCGTTCTGTTACGGTGGATGCCACGTGTCTGTCACCCTTGACGAAAGCACTTCTGTGACGCGCGATTTATCATCATGGAAGTGGACACTTCCGTGATGATAATTTTGGTAATGTCATGGAACACTTCTACGACAGCACAGGTATGACTATCTTGATTCTGTCATAAATTTGTCATGGATGTACATGCATGACAAAAAAAGCGACCTGCTGTGACAAACACGTATCATCACGGAAGTGTATTTTTTTTGTAATGGCTACGTCTAGCGCGTCCACGATGAACAGGAGGTAGGAGACAACGTGTAGATGGGCTGGGCCACGCACTATTCATATTGAAGCCCAACCAGACCGTGCCACTTTGTTCCTTTTGTGATTTACATTCTTCTTACTATTTTCTATTTATTTTTGCTAGTAAAAGAATTTGTACAATGTGATGCTTTGCACATAAATCAAGCACAACATTACTAGGTTGCATGAAAAGTTTGGGGCCAATGGGAGTTGTCTAACCATTTTTGAAATTCAAAAGGTTGAATTAATTGTTGTTGAACCACTAAATCAATTCCCAGGGCATTTTGGGAATCCAAATAAGATTGCTTTCATCATGACAAATACTTAGGGATTTTATGGGACATTACCAACATTTTTGTTTTACTGCTTGAAGAAATAAAAATTTGACTTGTATTTTAAATTTGAATTTGGTATTGGTTTGGAATAAGGTGATGATTAGTAAAAATAATTGTGATGACATGGCACCATTAACAGGAGTTTACTGTAGCATGACACCCGGGGTGTTACAAATCTCCTCCACTACAAGAAATCGCGTCCCGAGATTTAAGTGGGGAAGTAAAGAGTAACTTCGGGATAATTGACCCTTATAGGTTAATTATTTGGTGAACAATTCAGGAAATGTGGCAAAAGTATCTCTCGAGTTGAAACTTAAGAAAACATCAAGACCAAAATATGAAGGTACAATAGGAAGTTTCAAGCGAATGGACAAACGATCGATACCTGAACAGAGTGTGAGAAGGGGGTTCAAAGCATCGGGAATAGATCATCTCTCGGAGGGTGGCTCGTGACAACACACAAAGCCAGGAGCAAATGATACTTTGAAAAAAAGGATATACGGAAGAGTCAGGTTCCGATCCTGTGGAACTGTGGGTTATGGGCCCACCGTGTGGGTTAAAATTACAAAGGGGGCCGATAGCAAGGCATGCCAGATGATAGACTGTCAGTTATGTTGCCAACAACGTTGGTACCAAGGGTGAGGGACGAAGAGAACTATTTTCCTGCTCGTTGAGACGAGGCAGACCAAAAGGCAAAGTTCTCGTCCATCGGTGGTTACTGGAATGTCAACAGCAATAATAACAGGGTCTTACTGACAAATTGTACACCGAGGTGTCTACATAAGCAGGGAACTATTACTGCTTATATCATATAGATCACAAGAAAGGTTAAACAAAACAATGGAAAATAAAAGGTGATCATTAGATTAATCAAAACATTAAAAAGGAAAATGTGTTTACACACAAGAATTGGGGGTATATCCTTCCCAAGGGGAAGCGGAGCAGGATATACATGATATGACAGCAAGTTCAAAAGTATTTAGATAAAGGGGCGAGGGAGGAATCATGATATTACCCATACAACGGTGTTTGGATAATAGATCAAGAAACATTCGACAATGTGTTTCCAATGTTCTTGTTGATATTTGGAGTACCACAGACATGCTTCGAGATAGCATTGACATGGTCATGAGGTAAAGATCAGGCTATGGATACACAAAGGATCCATCAGGAACAACTTATAGAATAATTCTTACAATTTCCTCATGGAAGAATGGATAACCTTACTAAAATGGAAACTATAACAATAGGTCCTCCAGCCAGGTGTGCTAGGCATGACATCACCTTATCCAGTCAAAGACTAATGTTGTAACTCTTGGGGATATGTTCCAACATCATATTTGACCGAGATTCAGATCTGATAGGTGTCAGGATACCTTAGACTCAGGATGCCTGAGAAGAAAAAGGTGCGACACAAATTGACAAGATGACATTGTAATATTCTCAGGAAATGAACTATGGAAGCAAGTTCCGAATCATGAGTTCATCAATAACCGAAGGAGAGGATGAGGAGGTGGATGATGAACTCAGCGACAATGAATCGAGATTTCCAAAAGATGGATTCCCACAAGTATTCGAACAAGGAGATAACATTTGTCAGATCAAAAGATATAATGAGGTATGCTCGAGGAAAACATACACAGTTAATCATTGATTGAATGGTGCACCCGACATATGGGCTTAGGTAGCATGATCAATGTTAGAATGGTGATTCGATAACCAATGGTCTAACAATGACATATCGACCATTAACTTAAAAGCAATAGGGTTGCTAAAAGTTTTGAAGTCGCATATCATAGTTCAATTGTCGGTTTTCCGGTTAGAAACAACCTGGGGACGAAGGAATGAACGGATATGGCAAGAAGTATCACATGCATCAAGATCTCTTAAGAGGTGGTGAAATTGTCACGACTTTCATGACATAAAAGATGGTAATACTTCCAAGGTAAAGAAGAACAACTGCTGGGTAGCAAGGATCTCAAGGTATAACACAAAATATGAACAAGTTTGTGTTGAACGGAAGGCAATAAAGGGGTCGATGATAACACGAATCATCGAGGGGCAAGGATGGTAATACCCATCAAGAATTCGATATATATCTTGGAAGAGCTTAGGATGTTGATGA
The DNA here is from genome assembly GCF_002162155.2 of Triticum dicoccoides. Lineage (NCBI taxonomy): Eukaryota > Viridiplantae > Streptophyta > Magnoliopsida > Poales > Poaceae > Triticum > Triticum dicoccoides. The sequence continues at coordinate 196,053,470 of NC_041390.1, read as the reverse complement.
TGATCACGACACAGTTGTCGAGAGATTTCATGAAGATGTAATCAGTCGGCGATGCCATCAAGTCAAATGATGATGAAGCAAAAGGTTATGGGAACCAACGGTACAACATAAACTCAAAATCAAGTTTGATGTTCAAGGAGAAATGATATGACGAGGAAGTTCTACGTAATATTAGCTCATCGTCGAAAATTGTGCTCCCAGAAGAAGGACTAGGTAGCACAATTAAAATTTAGCATGATAATGATATAGCCGATCGGGCTAGGAATGACTTGAAGGATTATTAAACTCATAAGCAACGAAAATTACTTAGAGTTAATGAATCGGATACGGACTCGATTCACTATCGGTGTCCCTGAGTGTCTAACAACTCAGAACCCAGGGAAAAATTGGAATCAGTGAGAAATAATACTTGAAGAAGAACTCATGAGAAGTAATATGGTTCTGTGCTTTTATCGAGATACCACAGGGTAATACTCGAAGGTACAACATAATAGAGGTTGTGGAGGTGTATTGATCGGTAGAAGACAAGTGCTTTAACTAGTCCGAGAAATGGAATCAAGGAGAAAGTATAATCAGAACCACAATTGTAAAGGCTCAATTCACAGATACCAGATGATATTATATCAAGGGAATAGCTATTATTACAAGAAGCTTCCATGATAGGATATACATCGTGTCCATGGGCATGAACACAAAGTTCAAGGTAGACTCCCACTTCTTCAATGTATAACCTTCCATTCACCTCTCGCTTTTCGAAAATGACATTAGTTGTCGAAAGTTTTACCTGGTGCAATACCAGATAAGTATGACCAATGAAATCTTTCGGGTTCACACGGTTTAGGGAAGGCATAGGTTCAACCCATCAGGGCATCGTAGAACATATACCATGAACTTTAGGATCAATTTGACACATGCTCAAAGCAAAGCATGGTTGACAAAGGCATAGCATATAACTTGCCAAAGGCAGAAGACACAATTTACCAAAGGCATTATGTATCGGGGAGAAACTCTCAAGGTTATTGGATATGAAGGATACTGTCGGATAATAACCAAGCAATTGGTCTCGCGGACCAGAAGGAACCTAAGGTGAGTATCGATACACAATCAGAAGGAAAAATAATGCAAAGGTATCAGATTATAGAAACCACTGACTAATTCAAAGCTCAAACGCAAATGAATTATGATTTTCAAATCAAGGGATCAGAAGCAAACGCTCTGATTAAGAATGGATGAGTTGAGTGGACTTAGGGGTATACTCGACGACAAATTGATTGGTCGAGGACCAGCTCATGTTCAAAATGACGTCTGAGTCGGAAGGATGAATTATAGGATCTGATTGTGGATAGCAAACATTCACAACATATTGAATCAAAGGGCTCGAAATGAAATGACAAAGGATACTAATGAATATTGCTAGTCATATGGAACACAACCATAATGCAAGCAGACAAGTATTTCTAGAGAAATAGCGGGCAGAGGATTACCGGAAGATCAGATACTACTTCAATGTATCTTGTGATGAACAACGGGGGAAGAACGGATACTCAGTAAGTGAGAGAAATTATCCGTAGAGGGTATTCATGCGACAAACAACTGCAAGGCAGTATATCAAAGGATTCTCAGAACAATAGAGAGAATTTAGGGGTATCTTGTAATAACAATATCAACGGGAAATGATTGTATGAAGGACAAGTGTACGTGGTTATCTATAGGGGGTTTATCGATGGAAGGGAATTGCAAAAGAGATGGCACAAAGTCTCGAGAGAATACCGTAGAGTATCTTCGGGATCCTTCGGTACACCAAGCAATCATCTGGAGTGAGGGCTCTCCGGGAGGAAGTAGTTACCAGAACCTAGTGTTAGAGATAGCAAAATCATTTAACCCGAGTAGAAGAGATATCAGAGTCCCAGAGTATAGGCGAGGAATAAAAGATCCTAATACCACCCAATGGCGACGTGGGCCCATAAGACACACAACCATGTTAGTAAAAGTTTTGCAATGTCTAGACTCGACTTAGGCCAAGGAGTGTGGAAGGGGGATTCCTACAGGCAGTCGGCTCTTATACCAACTTGTGACACCCCCAATTTGACTGTACACTAATCATACACGCAAACGTATACGATCAAGATCAGGGACTCACGGGAAGATATCACAACACAACTCTAAAAATAAAATAAGTCATACAAGCATCATATTACAAGCCAGGGGCCTCGAGGGCTCAAATACAAGAGCTTGATCATAGACAAGTCAGCGGAAGCAACAATATCTGAGTACAGATAGAAGTAACAAGTTTGCCTTAAGAAGACTAGCACAAACTGGGATACAGATCGAAAGAGGCGCAGACCTCCTTCCTGGGATCCTCCTAAACTACTCCTGGTCGTCATCAGCGGCCTGCACATAGTAGTAGGCACCTCCAGTGTAGTAGGAGTCGTCGTCAACGTTGGCGTCCGGCTCCTGGACTCCATCGTCTGCTCGCAACAACCGAGTACAGAAAGGGAAAAAAGGGGTAGCAAGGCAACCGTGAGTACTCATCAAAAGTACTCGCAAGCAAGGAGCTACACTACATATGTATGCATTGGTATCAAATGGAAAAGGGGTATCATATGTGGACTGAACTGCAGAATGCCGGAATAAGAGGGGGATAGCTAGTCCTATCGAAGACTACGCTTCTAGCAACCTCCATCTTGCAGCATGTAGAAGAGAGTAGATTGTAAGTTCACCAAGTATCATCGCATAGCATAAACCTACCCGGTGATCCTCCCCTCATTGCCCTGTGAGAGAGCGATCACTGGTTATATCTGTCACTTGAAAGGGTGTGTTTTATTAAGTATCTGATTCTAGTTTTCATAAGGACAAGGTACAACTCCGGGTCGTCCTTTTACCGAGGGACGCGGCTATTCGAATAGATAAACTTCCCTGCAGGGGTGCACCACATTTCCCAACACGCTCGATCCCCTTTGTCCGGACACACTTTCCTGGGTCATGCCCGGACTCGGAAGATCAACACGCCGCGGCCCTACCTAGGCACAACAGAGAGGTCAGCATGCCAGTCTAAATCCTATGGCGCAGGGGTCTGGGCCCATCACCCATTGCACACATGCACATTGTATACGCGGTCGGCGAGTAGACCTAGCCTCCCTTATACAAGAGCAGGCATTACAGTCCAACCCGGCGCGCGCCGCTCAGTCGCTGACGTCAAGAAGGCTCCGGCTGATAACACGACGTCAAGTGCCCATAACTGTTCCCGTGTAGTTGGTTAGTGCGTATAGGCCAGTGGCCAGACTCATATCAAATACCCAAATCTTGTTAAGCGTGTTATTTTGAAATAACCACGGATGCCGACTAGGGACAGGCCCACCTCTCTCGTAGGTGGTCTCAACCCTACCCTGTCGCTCGGCCACAAAGATCCACTCAGAGGGCCATCGGGACAAACGTCCTTTCGGACCCAATTCGTGAATCACTCGCGGGTACTCTACTAGCCGACCCGACTTTAGTCATCACAGATATCATATAATATGTATATAAGTATACACCCGTGATCACCTCCCGAGTGATCACGGCCCGATAGTATAGCATGGCAGACGGACAAGAATGTAGGGCCATTGATGATAAACTAGCACCATATACTAAGCATTTACGATTGCAAGTAAGGTATTAATAACTATAGCAACAATGATAGGCTATGCATCAGGATATGATTTACGAAAAGTAGTAACATGCTACACTACTCTAACGCAAGCAGTAGAGAGAAGAGTAGGCGATATCTGGTGATCAGGGGGGCTTGCATGGTTGCTTTGGCAAGTAGGGGTCGTCACCAAAGCAGTCGACCGGGGCACCTGTAGCGGCGTCAATCTCGTAGTCTACCGGAGAGAAGAGGGGGAAGAAACAATGAATACAATGCAAATAGATGCATAATGATGCATGACATGACAAGTAGAGGTGCTAGGTGTGCCCTAATGCGGTATGAGGTGATACCGGTGAAGGGGGAACATCCGGGAAAATATCCCCGGTGTTTCGCGTTTTTGGATAGATGAATCAGAGAGGAAAAGTTGCGTCTTTGCTATGCTAGGGAAGCGTGGCGGACGAATGGGCTGCGAATCCGGATTTGTCTCGTCGTTCTGAGCAACTTTCATGTATAACACTTTTTCATCCGAGCTACGGATTATTTTATTTACTTTTTAAAGCATAATTAAATTTCTAGATTTTCTATTTACTAGTAATTCAACAAAATACCAGCAAACACTTTTTGTACCCAGTGTAGTGTCAGCCACAGACACTGACTGGTGGGGCCAATGGGGTTGGTTTGACCCAGTCAAAGATTGACTAGTCAAAAAAGAAAACAATGTAAGTGGGTCCCAACTGTCATGGGCTTAGATATTTATTTATTTGCTTCAACCCTTTTTAATCATTTGCAGGGTCCATTTGTCATTGGGTGGCAACTGAACTGAATACTAATTAGCCTAACTAATCGCTACTGTACTTAGGGCCAGTTTTTTTGGGTGATTCTACCAGAATCGCCCCCCTCCGTAGCTTCTCCCAGAATTATCACTTCTTATGTTTTTCACAATCCTAACTAATTAGACCTTAACTAGATAGGATTGTAAAAAAACATGAAGTGGCGATTCTTGAAGAAGCTGGGGAGGGAGGCGATTCTGGCAGAATCACCGAAAAGAACTGGCCTTTAGCAGTGTCGGCCGACCATAGTAGCAGATGCAGGAAGCAAGAGCAGCAGCCAAGCAGGAGCAGCAGCGATGGTGGCTTCTAGCGGGATCGACATCGGGTAGAGGTTGCAACGCAACAACAGCATCAGGTGGCCGGAGCGACAGCAGCTGCCACCGGCTCAGAAGCAGTTGCCAGCGGCGACAGAAGGAGCAGCATAGCAGCGGGAGGCACCGGGCGGCTGGAGTGACGTGCGTGCAGCGCTAGCAGCGCGCGGGCGCGGCTGCAGCAGGGCAGCCGGCGCGCGGGCACAAGGTGGAGGCACTAGCGGGCGGGGGGTATCGACGGCAGCAGCAGACGACACACGCACATGTACGCATACGTGCGAGTTCGGATGCGCTCCGGGATGGCAAACGGCGACAGAATCGAGGCAGAGGAGAGGGGAAATCGAAAGGATGCTCACTGCAGTGCTCGTGGAGGGCTCGGGGATGCCGGGGTGAGCAGACAGCCGTGGACCGAGCGGCGGGGTTGCGGTGGCCGTGGCGGGGAAGACGACCCGATGGCGACGGCTCGAGGCGCTCCGACTCGACCTGGCGCTTGCATACGGTGCAGAAGAGGACGGCGGTGCTCCTCGACTTCCTCCCGAGCACCGGGAGGCTAGTGGCCGCGAGCACGGCGACGACACGGCGATGGCGTCCGGACGACAGAGGAGGGAAGAAAGCGAGCGAGGAGGGGGGAATGGGGATTAGGGTTCGTCTCAGCGCTCGGGGTGGATCTTATCCATCGAGGGGGTCGCGGGATGGTCGACGCGTGGCCATCCACCCCACGAACGCGCGTGCTGCGACCAGCGCGTCCATGATGAACAGGAGGTAGGAGACAACGTGTAGGTGGGCTGGCCACACACTATTCATATCGAAGCCCAACCAGACCGTTCCACTTTGTCCCTTTTCTGATTTACATTTTTCTTACTGTTTTCTATTTCTTTTTGCTAGTAAAAGAATTTGTACAATGTGATGCTTTGCACATAAATCAAGCACAACATTACTAGGTTGCACAAAAAGTTTGGGGCCAATAGGAGTTGTCTAACCATTTTTGAAATTGAAAAGGTTGAATTAATTGTTGTTGAACCACTAAATCAATTCCCAGGGCATTTTGGGAATCCAAATAAGATTCCTTTCATCATGACAAATACTTAGGGATTTTATGGGACATTACCAACATTTTTGTTTTACTGCTTGAAGAAATAAAAATTTGACTTGTATTTTAAATTTGAATTTGGTATTGGTGTGGAATAAGGTGATGATTTGCAAAAATAATTGTGATGACATGGAACCATTAACAGGAGTTACTGTAGCATGACACCCGGGGTGTTACACTACCAACAACGGAACAACCATAAACCATAGCAATAAACAAGGCATAATGCAAAAAAACCAAATATAGCAATAAATACTGGATAGGTTCTCAATACAAAAGGGGTTTGAGAAAACAAATCATGGGTTTCCTCACGTGTCACAGATTGGATCCTCCTCGTAGTCGATGTCGATGAGGTCTGACTTGCCAGCCGAGGATCCCAAGCCAGCGTCGTAGAACATGTCCTTCAGAAATGACAAAAGGGGCTACATGGCAATGAAGGATGGCGAATTGTTCATAATGAGCCGCAGGAGATTAGTGGCAGGGCCATGGATGAGATCGACGGCTGTCAAACCCAAAGGGTTGGGGTGGGCAACTTAACCTGTGACATAACCCGCGTCAAGCTATTGGCATCGACGACCTCGATGTCGTAGTCGACATCCACAACATGCCAAAATACTCTAGCCTGCTGATTGAAAGGCTCAATCTAGGTCCAGTCATCATTGTCAGCCTCCTTGACGGCCACCTCATTGACGTCGGGCGAAGAGGCCGCGGTAAAGCTCTTTTGGGCCATTCGCTCCTCGAGCTCCCCGAGAAGCGTAGCCGGGCTTAGGCTGCGAGCGGGCTTAGGCTGCGACGCTCTGGAGTGCGGGAGGGGTGGGGATGGGGATCTTTGGGAAAGGGGATGTTTTGTAGGCGCCATCTAAGAAACTCAGAGCGGCGAGGGTATGTATATCGCTGGGTAAACTGTGCGGGCAGACAGGCAGAGGTTGACGATGGAGGCGGCATGGCGGCGGTGACCTAGCTAGGTTTGGAGCGAGCGAGGGGTGGTGTGTATGTCTATGAGCGGGGGATTTGGGGTGAGCGAAGGATTTGAGGTGTGTGTGGAGGGTGTTGATACGTCTCCAACATATCTATAATTTTTTATTGTTCCATGCTATTATATTATCTGATTTGGATGTTTAATGGGCTTTAATGTGCACTTCTATATTATTTTTGGGGATAACATATTAACCGGAGGCCTAGTGCCAGTTTCTGTTTTTTGCCTATTTCAGTGTTTCGCAGAAAAGGAATATCAAACGGAATCCAAACGGAACGAAACCTTCGCGAGGATCTTTCTTGGAACAAACGCAATCCAGGTGACTTGGAGTGGAAGTCGGAGACGCAACGAGGCGACCACGAGGTAGGAGGGCGCGCCCAGGGGGTAGGCGTGCCCCCACCCTCGTGGGCCCCTTGTAGCTCCACCGACGTACTTCTTTTGCCTATATATACCCTTATACCCTAAAAAATCCAAGGGATCCACGAAACCACTTTTCCACCCCTGCAACCTTCTATACCCGTGAGATCCCATCTGGGGGCATTTTTCAGTGATCTGTCGGAGGGGGAATCGATCACGGAGGGCATCTACATCAACACCATAGCCTCTCCGATCATGTGTGGGTAGTTTACCACAGACCTTCGGATCCATAGTTATTAGCTATATGGGTTCTTCTCTCTCTTTGATCTTCAATACAAAGTTCTCCTCGATGTTCTTGGAGATCTATTTGATGTAATATTCTTTTGTCGTGTGTTTGCCGAGATCCAATGAATTATGGATTTATAATCAAGTTTATCTATGAACAATATTTAGTTCTTCTCTGAATTCTTATATGCATGATTTGATATCTTTGCAAGTCTCTTTGAATTATCGGTTTAGTTTGGCCTACTAGATTGATCTTTCTTGCAATGGGAGAAGTGCTTAGCTTTGGGTTCAAGCTTGCGGTGTCCTTTCCACGTATTGTATTGTTTCCATCGAGTATAAAATGATCGGGTTTATATCATATTGCTTGAGTTTATCCCTCTACATCATGTCATCTTGCCTAAAGCATTACTCTGTTCTTATGAACTTAATACTCTATATGCATGCTGGATAGTGGTCGATGTGTGGAGTAATAGTAGTAGATACAGAATCGTTTCGGTCTACTTAACACAGACGTGATGCCTATATTTCATAATCATGCCAAGATATTCTCATAACTATGCGCTTTTCTATCAATTGCTCAGCAGTAATTTGTTCACCCACCATAATACATGATATCATGAGAGAAGCCACTAGTGAAACCTATGGCCCCCGGGTCTATTTTATCTCATATAAGTTTCCGATCTACAATTCTAGTTTACTATTTATTTTATTTTGCAATCTTTACTTTTCAATCTATGCAACAAAAATACCAAAAATATTTATCTTATTATCTTTATCAGATCTCACTTTCGTAAGTGACCATGAAGGGATTGACAACCCCTTTATCGCGTTGGTTGCGAGGTTCTTGATTGTTTGTGCAGGTACTAGGCGACTTGCGTGTAGCCTCCTACTGGATTGATACCTTGGTTCTCAAAAACTGAGGGAAATACTTATGCTACTTTGCTGCATCACCCTTTCCTCTTCAAGGGAAAACCAACGCATGCTCAAGAGGTAGCAAGAAGGATTTCTGGCACCGTTGTCGGGGAGATATACGCTCAAGTCAAGACATACCAAGTACCCATCACAAACTCTTCTCCCTCGCATTACATTATTTGCCATTTACCTCTCGTTTTCCTCTTCCCCACTTCACCTTTGCCGTTTTATTCGCCCTTTTTCCATTCTCCTCTTTCCTATTGTCTCTCATGTGTTCGCTCTTAGTGCGGTTTGTTGCAATCATGTCTGAAACTGGGGAGGTTATCATTGAAAAGGGTAGTAGTAACGATGGGGGAAGTGTTGATACTTTTGATTTTCCTAATGAAGAACCTACTATTTTACACACTAAAAAGTTCCGATTGGTAGTGGCAATATTATTGGAAAAGGAGTTATTCAAGATTTCTTTACTTGCCCCGGTGCTTTGCCCACTATGGGCGGGTCTATTCTTCATAAAACTAGTAGTCTTGCGGATGTTATATCTTTGCTCGTGGTTGAACTTGAAAGAAAATTTATCCACATGCATCCTTACATACAGAGGATTTTTCTAGAATTTTCCAATATTGAGCATTCTTCTGTTAAGCGAGCAGCTCCATCTCTTTTAGCTCATGAGTTCGGATTTATAATAAAAGGGGCCAACAGAATTTTTGCGCATTATAGGGTGGACATCGGCCATCCTCCCATAGAAGCGGTCCTTTTTATCAAGAAGACATAATGCGCTTACGATCTTTAGATCATGTTGCTTTTAATGAAAACATTAGAAAAAAGGTTCCTACCGATGTTCTAGTTGACAGGATTTCTGAACTTAATGATAACTTTGCTATCCAGAACAATCGGTTAGGTTTCTCCCTTGAACAAAGGCTCATGACTTTTTGCCAAAAGAATGCTTATAATGATGAATTGGCTGTTCAATATGAGGGGCCAAAGGAGGAACCAATACCTCCTGAGCTTGATTTTGGGGACTTTTGTCCCATTAAATTTAGCCCTTTTGATTACTTTTGCTTGCCACAAAGAAAACTTGCCGCTGAACGCAGGGAGTATGAGATGAGTTTTCGCAATTTGCCTTATCATTATCATGACAATACCTAGATCTATTTTTGCTTTTATGCCTAGCCAAGGGCGTTAAACGATAGCGCTTGTTGGGAGGCAACCCAATTTTATTCTTGTTCCTTGCTTTTTGTTCCTGTTTATTAATAAATAAATCATCTATCCTATGTTATTATTGTGTTTTTTATGTTTTAATTAGTGTTTGTGCCAAGTAAAGCCTTTAGGATCTTCTTGGGTGATTGTTGTTTGATCTTGGTGAAAGAAAACAGAAAGTATGCGCTCATGAGAATAATTTTCATTTTCTACCAGAGAGCGATAAAATACCAATTACAATTGAAGTAGATCAATATACAAATTATTTAGGTCGTCCTAAGTTTTCAGAGTTTTTGGAGTTACAGAAGTATTCGAAACCTCCAGATTGCTACAAACTATTTTGTTTTTGACAGATTCTGTTTTTCGCGTGTTGTTTGCTTATTTTGATGCATCTATGGCTAGTATCGGGGGGGGGGGGTGAACCTTAGAGAAGTTGGAATACAGTAGGTTTAACACCAATATAAATAAATAATGAGTTCATTATAGTACATTAAAGTGGTGGTTTGTTTTCTTATACTAACGGAGCTCATGAGATTTTCTGTTGAGTTTTGTGTTGTGAAGTTTTCAAGTTTTTGGGTAAAGATTTGATGGATTTTGGAACAAGGAGTGGCAAGAGCATAAGCTTGGGGATGCCTAAGGCACCCCAAGGTAAAATTCAAGGACAACCAAAAGCCTAAGCTTGCGGATGCCCCGGAAGGCATCCCCTCTTTCGTCTTCGTCTATCGGTAACTTTACTTGAGGCTATATTTTTATTCACCACATGATATGTGTTTTACTTGGAGCGTATTGTATGATTTGAGTCTTTGCTTTTTAGTTTATCACAATCATCTTTTCTGTACACACCTTTTGGGAGAGACACACATGAATCGGAATTTATTAGAATACTATATGTGCTTCACTTATATCTTTTGAGCTAGATAATTTTGCTCTAGGCTTCACTTTTATCTTTTTAGAGAACGGTGGTGGTTCTATTTTATAAAAATTAGTGATCTCTCATGCTTCACTTATATTATTTTGAGAGTCTTTTAGAACAGCATGGTAATTTGCTTTGGTTATGAAATTAGTCCTAATATGATAGGCATCCAAGATGGGTATAATAAAAACTTTCATATAGAGTGCATTGAATACTATGAGAAGTTTGATACTTGATGATTGTTTTGAGATATGAAGATGGTGATATTAGAGTCATGCTAGTTGAGTATTTGTGAATTTGAGAAATACTTGTGTTGAGGTTTGCAAGTCCCGTAGCATGCACGTATGGTAACCGTTGTGTAACAAATTTGAAGCATGAGGTGTTTCTTTGATTGTCCTCCTTATGAGTGGCGGTAGGGGACGAGCGATGGTCTTTTCCTACCAATCTATCTCCCTAGGAGCATGTGCGTAGTGCTTGGTTTTTGATGACTTATAGATTTTTGCAATAAGTATGTGAGTTCTTTATGACTAATGTTGAGTCCATGAATTATACGCACTCTCATCCTTCCATCATTGCTAGCCTCTTCGGTACCGTGCATTGCCCTTTCTCACCTCGAGAGTTGGTGCAAACTTCGTCGGTGCATACAAACCCCATGATATGATATGCTCTATCACACATAAGCCTCCTTATATCTTCCTCAAAACAGCCAACATACCTACCTATTATGGTATTTCCATAGCCATTCCGAGATATATTGCCATGCAACTTTCCACTGTTCCGTTTATCATGACAGGCTTCATCATTGTCATATTGCCTTGCATGATCATGTAGTTGACATCATATTTGTGGCAAAGCCACCGCTCATAATTTTTTATACATGTCACTCTTGAATCATTGCACATCCCGGTACACCGCCGGAGGCATTCATATAGAGTCATATTTTGTTCTAGTATCGAGTTGTAATTTTTGAGTTGTATAAATAAATAGAAGTGTGATGATCATCATTATTAGAGCATTGTCCCGTGTGAGGAAAAAAGAGAAAGGCCAAAAAAAGAGAAGGCCCAAAAAATGAGAGAAAAAGAGAGAAGGGACAATGCATGTTACTATCCTTTTTCCACACTTGTGCTTCAAAGTAGCACCATGATCTTCATAATAGAGAGTCTCTTATTTTGTCACTCTCATATACTAGTGGGAATTTTTATTATAGAACTTGGCTTGTATATTCCAACAATGGGCTTCCTCAAAATTCCTTAGGTCTTCGTGAGCAAGCAAGTTGGATGTACACCCACTTAGTTTCTTTTGTTGAGCTTTCATACATTTATACCTCTAGTGCATTCGTTGCATGGCAATCCCTACTCCTCGCATTGACATCAATTGATGGGCATCTCCATAGCTCATTGATTAGCCGCGTCGATGTGAGACTTTCTCCTTTTTTGTCTTCTCCACACAACCTCCGTCATCATATTCTATTCCACCTATAGTGCTATGTCCATGGCTCGTGCTCATGTATTGTGTGAAAGTTGAAAAAGTTTGAGAATACTAAAGCATGAAACAATTGCTTGGCTTGTCATTGAGGTTGTGCATGATAGGAGCATTTTGTGTGACGAAAATGAAGCATGGCCAAACCATATAATTTTGTAGGGATGAGCTTTCTCTGGCTATGTTATTTTGAGAAGACATAATTGCTTGGTTAGTATGCTTGAAGTATTATTATTTTTTATATCAATATTAAATTTTGTCTTGAATGTTTCGGATCTGAATATTCATGCCACAATAAAGAAAATTACATTGAAAATTACGTTAGGAAGCATTCACATCAAAAATTTTGTTTTTATCATTTACCTACTCGAGGACGAGGAGGAATTAAGCTTGGGGATGCTGATACGTCTCCAACGTATCTATAACTTTTGATTGTTCCATGCTATTATATTATCTGTTTTGGATGTTTAATGAACTTTAATATGCACTTTATATTATTTTTGGGACTAATCTATTAACCGTAGGCCCACTGTCAGTTTCTATTTTTTGCCCAATTCAATGTTTTGCAAAAAACGAATATCAAACAGAATCCAAACAGAACGAAACCTTCACGATGATATTTCTTAGAACAAACGCAATCCAGGAGACTTGGACTGGAAGTCAGAGACGCAACAAGGCGGCCACAAGGTAGGAGGGCACACCCAGGGGGGTAGGCGTGTCCCCACCCTCGTGGGCCCCTCGTAGCTCCACCGACTTACTTATTTCGCCTATATATACCCTTATACCCTAAAAACATCCAGGGGCCATGAAACCACTTTTCTACCACCGCAACCTTCTATACCCATGAGATCCCATCTGGGGCCTTTTCCGGCGATCTGCCGGAGGGGGAATCGATCACGAAGGGCTTCTATGTCAACACCATAGCCTCTCCGACGATGTGTGAGTAGTTTACCACAAACCTTCGGGTCCATAGATATTAGCTAGATGGCTTCTTCTCTCTCTTTGATCTTTAATACAAAGTTCTCCTCGATGTTCTTGGATATCTATTCGATGTAATATTCTTTTGTGGTGTGTTTGCCGAGTTTCGATGAATTGTGGATTTATGATCAAGTTTACCTATGCACAATATTTGGTTCTTCTCTGAATTCTTATATGCATGATTTGATATCTTTGCAAGTCTCTTCGAATTATTGGTTCAGTTTGGCCTACTAGATTGATCTTTCTTGCAATGGGAGAAGTGCTTAGCTTTGGGTTCAATCTTGTAGTGTCCTTTCCAAGTGGCAGTAGGGGCAGCAAGGCACGTATTGTATTGTTGCCATCAAGGATAAAAAGATGGGGTTTAGATCATATTGCTTGAGTTTATTCTTTACATCATGTCATCTTGCCTAAAGCATTACTCTGTTCTTATGAACTTAATACTCTAGATGCATCTTGGATAGCGGTCGATGTGTGGAGTAATAGTAGTAGATGCAGAATCGTTTCGGTCTACTTAACATGGGCATGATGCCTATATTTCATAATCATGCCTAGATATTCTCATAACTATGCGCTTTTATATCAATTGCTCGGAAGTAATTTGTTCACCCACTGTAATACATGCTATGATGAGAGAAGCCACTAGTGAAACATATGGCCCCCGGATCTATTTTATATCACATAAGTTTCCGATCTACAATTCTAGTTTACTATTTATTTTATTTTGCAATCTTTACTTTTTAATCTATGCAACAAAAATACCAAAAATATTTATCTTATTATCTTTATCAGATCTCAATTTCGTAAGTGACCGTGAAGGGATTGACAACCCCTTTGTCGCGTTGGTTGCGAGGTTCTTGATTGTTTGTGCAGGTACTAGGCGACTTGCATGTAGTCTCCTACTGGATTGATACCTTGGTTCTCAAAAACCGAGGGAAATACTTATGCTACTTTGTTGCATCACCCTTTCCTCTTCAAGGAAAAACCAACGCATGCTCAAGAGGTAGCAGGGATCCACGGTGATGTTTGAGGAAATGTTGCGGGTATTGAAAATTTTACTAGGTGGGACTAAAATGGCGGGGCTACCAAAAATTTGGATCAAGGTATCGAAGCAGAGTGGGGCAGGAGTAATGAACATCACACACGGTTAAAATATAATAATTGTGTGCTATCAAACAGAAAAAAAACACTCCACCGAGCAGATATTTTTGACATTGCGAGGGACGGAGGCAGGAGTAAAATGTCGGGGCTACTGAAAATTTGGATCTACTGATTGAAGAAGAGCGGGAGTAACAGACATCGCACACGGTCCAACATACTAATCGTGTGCTATCAAACAGAAAAACCATCTACGCGGGTAGATATTTTCGAGATTGCGAGGGAGCAGATATTTGTGAGAGGGGGAGGGAAGCCTCGTGGATCCCAATCTACTGTGATCATGTGGGTGATAGGGGCAGAGGCACGGCACATGGGTAGTCCTAGGGAACCATGTCTATTTCGTACCCGATCGCAGACGGTTCTTGCGTCCGACTCATCTACTGTTTATAAATTTGGCCAAAAAACGCGAGAAAGGGTTAGAACACGGACACATGTACATGTTGACCAAATATATGTATGAAAAGGGTGGTTTGATGTTCAAATACCCAATGCACAACTTTGATGTGGCACCTGTCGCACAAAGCGCACGTTATTATTGCTAGCCCCCCCCCCCACCAATAAAGAACACACACACACACACTTCATGTTGTCGGGAGGGGAATCCTATCTATGAACACATGCCCCCAAATAGATAGGTCTGACATCTCACCATACTGTAACACAAAACCGAAAGGAGTACATCAACCCCCCTTGCCCTTTGCTTGCAATCAAATGTGGACCGTGTGCGGGCCCATAGATGTGTTCTTCTGGCATTAGATGGGTGGGACCACTTGCCAACCACACTTGCGGGTGGCCCGATGTGTGTGTGTGTGTGCATGTGTGTGTGTGCGTGTGAAAATGATGTGCTATGACATTTAAATAACCAAATCACAAATTTGATGTGGCACATGTGCATCGCAAATTAACCGGGCATCCCCGACCCCACCAAGGTCCATCCAGTATGAAGTAGTACTGTGCCCCCCACACACACTTTGAGTCGGTGGGACGGGGCGTCTCACCAAGGCGGATTGTTAGACTGACCAAGAAGAATCACCACCTTGGTCGTATAACCTCTCTTGGTGGGATGGGGCGTCTCACCAAGTCATGCATTGATGTTCCACACGCGGGCCCACAAAATAGGCTAGCTTGTCGCCGATAACCACATGAGGGAGTGCCTGAAGACAAACACTGCATGCATGTGGCCCATACATATGTATGAGGTGTCATGTGGTGTTTGAATATACCCAATGCAAAACTTTGATTCATGTGTATGCGAGCCCACAAACTTAGGTCTTGAATCTCACCATGATCGACGTAGGACTATAAGGTAACATGAACCAAGAGAAGAAGAATCCACCCTGGTAACCTCTCTCACGTTGTTGGTCGAAGTGATGGAGACGTCCACGTGGGCCCACAAATATATAGGCCATCGATGATAAGCAAGCGAGGGAGAGTCTCCAAAGACAACCACTGCATATATGTGCCCCAAACATATGTATGGACATGTGTGATGCATGCATATATGTTTGAATACCAAAAGCACAACATTTTAATGTGGTGCATGCATGCGTCGAAAAACTCACAGTCCCCACACAGATTTGGTTC
>NC_041390.1:196021636-196037347 GCF_002162155.2 Triticum dicoccoides | reverse complement strand
GATTCATGCATACACATGCGCGCGAAGTATAGTTGCATGTACCGAACCGTATAAGATGAACCAAAATTTAATCCCCTCCTAATTATAATTCAAATTAACCTCTATCGTTGTCGGTCGAAGTGAATGACCAAGCGGGCACACCGAGATGGATGAAGCATCTCGCCGATAACCCCATGAGTGAGTGCTAGAGGACAACCGCCATCGCTTAATTGTGGGCCAAACACATATATGGAGATGTGTGATTGTGATGTTTGAATACCTAATATATATGCAGAACTTTGATGTGGCACCTACCTCGGAAACCTTTAAGTCCCCCACATGAACCGAGGTTCATGACACATAGTATATATATGTTCCCGCCTCCCCTGTTCGACGCGTAATATATACTCCTACGTACGTACCGTAACACAACCCAAAAATAATCCTCCTTGTTCGTCAAATTACCTTTCTCATTGTGTCATATATTAGATGTACGGCGATTTCACGAGCCCATGGAGGGAAGAGTCGCAGGCGAATGAGTGGCAACCATCATCTGCACGTGGCCCAATGTGTTGGTGATGTTTTTAATACCTAATATGCACAACTTCTTTGCAGCACCTTCCTCGGAAACCGAAAAGTCCCCACACGGAACGAGACCGATTCATGACATGTGTGTAGTATATATATGTGTTGCCCCGGCCCCCTCCTCCCTTCTTCGACGCGTACTATATACTCCTACCGCAACACAACCCAAAAAGAAACCTCCTTGCTGGGTCAAAGTGATGGAGGACAAGCTCGCGGGCCCACAGATGGAAGCATCGCACATGAGTGAGTGTCCTATATGACGTGTAGTATTGGCCCCGGCCACCCTCTTCAACGCGTACTATATATATATATATACTCCTACCGTACGTATAACAAAAACCAAAAAATAACCATCCTTGTTGGTCAAATTAACATCTCTCATCGCATGTCATAGTGCTGGACGACAACATCGCGGGCCCACGCGAGTGAGTGTCCTAGCATCACCGCGTGCATGTGGCCCAAAGATGTGTGTCCAACTTTTTCTACAGTGAACATGTGACCAAGGGAGTTTAGTGTTGAAAATTGAAAAACAAATAGATAACATATGTCCATTTTTATACATTGATTGATTTTCCAAGGATTTAAATGTGCAAAAATCAAATTTGATCTACATGAGACTCGTGATAGTGCATGAAAATGGATTGAAAAATCCTTGTGTCCCTGGGTGCATGTTGTAGTCCCCATGCAAGAAATTTCTAACATCTAGAATCTTGATTTTAAAATCCAATAAATCCAAAACTACGTTGAAATTCATGAAACTTATCGTGGTGTCATATGGACACCAATAGACTGTGATATTTTTTTCCAAATTTGTGACAAGTTTTGATATAATCTTCTTACATACAGAAATTATAAATAATTATCAACCAATATCGCAAACGAGCTCTTTATTTGAACCATGTGTGTTAGACCAACAATGTAAGTGTTGTGCTTCGGTTAAGCAATAAAGCAGCAGAATTAATCATCAAAAAGGAAAAATCAATATAATATGTGCCGCGCATGCGTCCCGTGTGTCGTACGAGCATGCGTGAGTTGACGAGACGCATGCTAGCAGGCAGATCAGGAGGCCGAGGCATGCGCGTGTTCGCTACGCACTCACCGTGGGGCATGCTAGTAGCTATGTGAAATGACGGTAGGCGTGCCAGTTGTCCGCCGCGCAGGCTCACTGGGAGGCGAGCCGGCCCTTTGACCGTCACCCACCTCGCTCCCACTGCTCCATATTAATGGCACGCCCGACCAGCTGGTCATAATAGGCGGCCGCACACCCCGTCCATAGTTGTCACCGCCACATGGAGTGTATTAGGATTTTGCCAAAGCGTACCATCGGTGGGAGTGGCAACGCCGAGGCTGGTGAAGCTTCCGCGCAACGCATGAAGTTGGACGCAAAGGTTGTTGTCACCTCCGACAAGGTCTCGCGTGGGCAGCAGATTGACCTTGACTTTGTCGTTGTCGTCGTGCCTCCCCAGCCGGAGCCGGAGGTCCACAGCTACTCCGGCAACGACTCCGACTCCGACAGAAAACCGGTTAGTCCCCCCCCCCTTTGTTGGGAACAGAAACCCTTGGTTATGTTCACCCAGTCCATGAAATCAGAGTAAGATTCGTTAGATTCATGTAGTGTATTGATTATTTGAATGGTATCTATGGTTAGTGATTAATTGTTTGTTCTGTATAAATGATTTTTTGCTAATAATCCGACAAGGGTTATCGTGCGTGCTAATAATTCATAGCCAGATCTTGAGAATTGATTTTGAATGTCCTATATATATGCTTGTGCCCTTTTTTCTTCTAGATCTTGAGAATTGATTTTGAATGTCCTACATGTATGTGTCTGCCTTTCTTTCCTTCCAGATTGTTATGCACACAGATGAGGCTGCGGCCAGCGGTGACGCCGGTTGTACATCCTGCACCCTGCAGCGCGGGTAGAAGCGGCCACGCCCCCTTGATCTGAGGAACCTGTAGAATATCGGGCTGACCGCATCAGCGATCTCCCGGACGCCATCCTTGGGGAGATCATCTTCCTTCTCCCCACCAAGGATGGCTACCGCAAACAAGTCCTTGCATCTCGGTGGCACACTCTATGGCGCGTTGCACCTCTTAATCTTGACTGTCGTTGGCTATCTTTCGTTCATGATTTTGAACTCCACGGAGCCATCATCTCCTCCCACCAGGGCTCCGTTCAACGCCTATGCATCCCGGCATGTTGCCTGTTGCACATACCCTTCACGGTGAACGCCTGGCTGACATCCCGTCAATTCGGAAAACTCCGACATCTTGAGTTCTACCATTACTATGTAAATAGCTGTCCACCAAGCATTGTAGTTGTGCCTTCACCACCACTGTCCATATCATGGTTCCTCCTCTCTCCACACCACCACCCTGGCCCGATGTCATCTACTAGACAATCTGGTACAAATGCTTCGACTCCCACTGCTAAAAAAGCTCGCACTTGTGGTGGTTGATCTATCGGAGGCCTCACTGCACAACATCGTCCACTCCTACTGCCCTGCCCTAGAGCACTTGCTGCTTGTTTTTGGAAAACAAATCTGTATCCGTTCTCTCCAAATAAAGTCGCCTCACCTTGTAAGCATTGGAATTTGCTTTAAAGGAGAGGAGCTCATCATCAAAGATGCCCCTTCACTCCAAAGGCTGCTTCTTGATTATCGTTATGCACCTTCACAAATAAATGTGGTCTCTGCGCCTAAACTAGAGACCTTGGATGTAATTGCTGATCCATTTGAAGGTTACAAGATGGTGGTTGGCTCCACACTTATTCAGGTAATGTATATTATCATCAACACTTTTGTAATCATAAGCTGCATTTTTCATTTGTGTGTAAGTTTTATATCATCAACACTTTTGTAATCATAAGCTGCATTTTTCATTTGTGCGCATAATCTTTATATAATCTTGGAGTACGCTTTTGGTACTAATATTATGTTCTATGCTCAATGAAGAGTTTGTCCATGGGTACCCTATCAATGGTGCTAGATTCTGTCAAGACCTTACATATCAATATGTGGTATTTTGATCTGAACATGGTTATGGGCTTGTTGCGATGCTTTCCATATCCTGAGAATCTGTATATAGAGGTGATGATATCAAGCACATTGCTATACTTTACTAGAACTAACCGTTCAGTTGTACTATTTTTTGGACATTAAATGTTTTCAGTCTTCATGTCTATTTAGGCTAAAGGACATGGACAAAAAGCTATAACCAATCGGTGGCATAAGAAGCACAAGGATTTTCTCAGTTCTCATGACATTCGTTTGAGGACAATAACGCTGGAAGGATATGCATCCAACCATGCAAACACTAGCTTTGTCACATTCTTCCTGTTGAATGCGAGAGTACTATTGTCCATGAGGATTAAGTTTTTTAACAGACACTTTCTAACGGATGGACACGTTGAACAACATGAAAAGAAGTTTCAGGTGGACAAAAGGGCTTCTAAACGTGCTGGGCTTCTATTTACAATAACTTGTCTTCATGTACTAGTAGATTTTCTGGTCCAAGATCTTGATTTTATGGATCAGACCGATCCATTTGACTGTGACTGCTCAAATCTTTGGTTGAGTTAGTTGTTATTATCTTGTTCAATCTGGATTTTTTTGTAAACCTGATGAACAATTAATCATCATGCTTTTCAACTCGGCTTTGACCCATATTTTCTTTCATACAAACTGGAGCTTCTATCAAGAAGCCTCATGGTTCCGAGAACATACAACCACCATGTTATTATCGCAAACGGTCGTGTTAGTCAAACTGTGGGTGTTTAACTAACCATTTACTACCACGGGCAGCTGTTTGATTAGATGGAATGATTGTGAGTAGTCCGCCGTGCACGCCGCGAGCGCTGCAATTTATTGCTGGTTTTGGACTTTTGTTTCGGCCACCTCGGGAAGGTACGTAGAACAGTCCTCCATTCTCATCTACAACCACCGCCGTCGAGGAACGCTGCCTGCTCGAGATGGAGGACGAGCAGGCCAACAAGCGGGGGCGGGTCGAGCCAAAACCGCAAGAGCCTCCAGCGAACGTGGACTTCATCAGCAGCCTCCCCGACGAGATGTTGGTAACCATCATACCCCACCTCCCCATCAAATATGGTGTGCGGAACACTGTCCTCTCGCGGCGGTGGTGTCCCCTCTGGCACTACACCCCCTGGACCTCATCATCGACCACGAGTTCTGCAGCGGGGAGTAGCAACGCCTGGATGCATTGTCCCACATCCTTGCCACGCACCCTGGGATGGTCAGACTCCTTGCTATCGGCAAGCTCAGTCCCCACAACAAGACCAAACCCAAGTTGCACTACTGGTTCCTATAACCAGCCCTGGATCGGCTCAAGGAGCTCAGCGTTCATGCTAGACGTCCTTGCTCGCTGTCGCCGTCCGTGTTCTGCCTCGCGTCCACGCGGCGCCACGCTACATTCAGGCAGTGCATTTCCCCCCGGATCAATGTCATGCGCGCACTTCATCTACCTAAACTCAAGCACCTCGAGCTCATTGCCGTCCGCATATCAAAGGAGGATTGGGAGCGCCTGCTCATCGGCTGTACAGCGCTCGAGTACCTTCATCTTCATGCCATAGATGGGTTCAGTAGCCTCCACATCACCTCGACGAATGTCTGTGCGATTTATGTGCATTGCTGGTGCCGCCCAAGGCTGTCAGTTGAGGTGTTTTACGATATTGTCATTGAGAATGCACATTTCCTCGAGAGATTGTATGTACATGATAAATTAGGTCCAGCAAGAATCAGGGTCATTCACGCACCGAAATTGACAGTGCTGGGCTATTCGTGTGATGAATTCAACGAACTTGTTACTGGATCATTATCCGCTCGGGTACAACAGTCTTCTTCTCCTTCTTATATATTATCGGACAACACATTATATCTAATTGTTGTTGATCTATATGTTCGGCTGTCATCCAGAAAATGATTCCCACAAGCTTGACCCGGCCTCTGCGCAAAGTGAAGATCTTGGCACTACAATCTGTCGGCCCCGATCTGGATGAAGTTGTTAGATTGCTTAGATGCTTTCCTTGCACGGAGAAGCTATACATCAAGGTGATGCTCCTTTCCTATTAATTGTTAACCACAATGGAGCTCAATTTTTTGTTACTTTTACCCATGATTACAATGACAAATGTAGAATGATTTCTAAAGAAAATTTGGAGGATTTCAATACATATTGTTTTTGAGATGCTAGTGTTGTACGTGTTTTATTCCTTCACCCGACATGCTTTCGTGATAAAAGTTTATCATCAAAGATTGAAGGTGGCATTTCACTCTTTACGTGTATTTTGGAAATCCTGCAAATCAAAGAGGCCCAAAGTGTTCAAATCTGCAGCTATGCACTAATATGTTGTCTTTGTTTGCTGATACTAGCAGGCTCGAAAGTAGAAAATGTTGGGGAATATAACAATCCCATTGAATGCCTTGATATTCATCTAAAAAAATACTTTTAACAAGTACCGAGGCACCACACCAGAAATTAAATTCACCAGGTTCTTTGTTGAGAAAGCAAGGTTGCTCAAAGTAATGAGGTTTGCCCTATATTTACTGTGCGGAAGTGAATGGATTGTAAAGAGCATGGGCGTCTACAGCTGAATGGAAAAGGCTCTGCACAAGCTGAATTTCAGTTTGTAACTTCATATGATAGATTATTCAGAAGTCACTGTATCGAGCCGCTATATGACTTCTCGGTGGCTGATCCTTCCACAGAAATAATGCATGAAAAAGATTCTGAAGAAGATGAATTTTATGTGTCTGAATAGTTTGAACCTTGTAATCTTTGAATTTGGGCCATGTGATGCTCGAATTTGAACCTTGCAATATTTATGGTATTTGTTATATAACGTAATTGGATGTTTAATTTGGTCTTGCAATCATGTCTTGTTACAAGTATATATATGTTGTTCTTCTGTACACAGAGTATAGATGCTCTGCAGACAGAGCATATCACATCGCACATGGACTACACTAGGTAACCCGTCAGTAATGAATTCATCAATCGCAAACGGTTATATACCAGCAAGCATTTGCCCACAACACACACGGATTATTCCATCACAAATAGCCCGGATGGAATACAGTATGCCACGTATCGCACACGCAACTCTAATCTGATTCGTTCTTGATGTCTCCGCCATCGCTCACTCAGTTCTTCTTCTTTTTATTTGCCACGTATCACTGTGTCGGCCTCTGCTCGCATTCCATAGCGTGATGTGCTCGCTGTTAGGCACCGCGACGCGCTCTGCTCGTGTCCATCAGCGTTGTGTTGTCCGTCGGCGCGCTCTGCTCGCGTACCTCCACGTGCTCGGCTTGTGGACAGCTTTTCCTTGCATGTTCAACTGCTATATGAATATATATGGTTGCTCGCCGTTGAGGAGATCGTGGAGCGCTCTGCTCGCGTCCATCCACGTGCGATCTGGCAGCGGTTGGGCCTGCGCACGATCATGTTGGGGGCCCCATATGCATGCGGTTGTGCCGCGCGCGTCGTCATGATGCAGTTACATGCGACACGATGGAGATACGCACTGTAAATTAGAACTGCCATCCGGGCATGCCGATATTCCAGACTGTTCGGCTTCCCCTTTAATTCCCATGGCCATTATAACCTTAGTCTCTTCATCCTTTTGATCGCGCCCGACAACACAACAAGCACACCCACGACAACACATAGAGAGGGGATGTCTAGCGGTGCTCCAATGGAGTTCGGCGAGCATAAAGTGGAGACCCACGCAAGGGAGACGGATCTCTCAGTGGTGTACACCATCGATCCAATCATGGTGGACGACTACATAAACACCATCAACCAGTTGCTTGCTCGAGACAAGTACAAGGTGGGCAGAATCGACCTCCAGTACACCTGCGGTCGTCCCAACATAGATCAAAAGGTTGTCGTTGCCTAGTTGTGTGTGCGCCATCATGTCCTCATCTACCAAAACCGCATAGCTACAGAGCCTTGCAGCCCTTTCGTCGGGTTTGTCAACAGCACCGACTACAAGTTCGCTACGGTGGAAACCACCGACGTTGTAAAAGCGCTCAAGGTTACGGGCTTGGCCTACAAGAACCTTGTAGAAATTCGTGAGCACTATAGGGTCTGGGGCAGCACGAAGAAGGACTCCCTGGTTAAACTCACCTCGGCCATCATCGACCCATACTATGAAAAGATGAAGCAGGATGGCAACAGAACATGTCCTGTATCCTAGCACGGGGCCTGGATGTGGCAACTGGATGAACCTCACCCCAGGTTCACAACCAAGAGCGTGTACACATGCTATGAGATGCACAGGTGGATCGTTGACATGAGGAAGTGCCTCGTTACCGAAATCGACGAGGCCGGATCGAGCCATAAGCAGAGCAGTAGCGGCAAGCGTCACAAGAAGTAGATGATGATCAGATGATCGTTTATCCTAGTTAATTCTGCATGTAATAGATGGTTGACTTTGGTGTGTGGAAATGTCATGTGTGTAGTAGCCACCTATGTAATTATGCATGTAATAGTTTACTTTGTGTGTGCAAATGTCATGTGTGTAGTAGCCACCTATGTAATTGGATGTTTAATTTGGTTATGCAACCATGTCCTTATAAGTGTGTGTGTGTGTGTGTGTATGTTGTTGTTCTGTATGGAATCCCAACGCACAACACACATGTCTTATTAGCAGCAATCATTTGTGTTATTATCGGTCTTCACACACATTTTTGATTACATACCTGTTTGCCACGTATTACATACATCTTATTAAATTGAAACGTTTCTGTTATCTTGGCTCAACGCAAACAGTTCATCTGAGTGAACTGTTTGCCCTCTATCGCACACACCTTGATTTGGCTAACCATTTCTTTTGTTCCGCCTAATCACAAATAGTTCATCCGAGTAAACTGTATGCCGTATACCGCACACACCTTCATCTGGCTGCCTATTTCTGTTCTTGTGCCTCATCGCAAACAGTTCATTCAACTGAATCGTATGCCCCTCATCGCACACGCAACTAAATTTTGGACCGTGTTTGATGCATCTATCATTGCAAACATTTTGCATCTTTTTTGACGGGTTTTTTACATCACCGTTCACGGTTATTGCATCACACACAGTTTTGTCAAAGGGTCTCTGATCGTAGTGTCGCGTTAGCAGCATCCTGCAGTAGTGTAAGTTTCTAGTATTGGATCGATACAACACTCACATTGATAATTTAGGTTCTTTTCGAATTGACATTCTTCACATGGTAGAGGGTATGTAGCACATATCATTGATGAATAGTCACAAACCAATTTCAAAATTTCTTTTATCTTAGCTTCTTTTTCTTCTTCTTCTTCTTTTTTGATGATAGCCAATTGCATGTTCTTTTCATAGACTCTATTCCACTCCTGCAAAATATCTTCAATAGACATCTCAGAAGACATGATTAGTAGATTTTTCTTTTTGATTTAAGGGAAAAACTAAAAGATAAATAACAACTAATAAAATCAACTATGTGTGAGCGGGAAGGTAATAATAGAGCACATTTGCTCCCCGGGAACAGCGCCAGAAAAGCTTGATGGCCTGCAAGGGCACAGGGCTATTGCAATTCGTGATAAGTAGAGTATGTCGATCCCACAGTGAGCAGTGGTTTCACCAGTAACTACTAATCCCACAGCTACGTCGTCACTTACGTGGCTACGTTCACATCCAGAGCGTTATCTAGAAATAGTCTATTCGTCGGCTGCTAGCGGAGATGATAATAAGGGTGGTTTTGACTAAACAACTACGCGGAGGTAAAAACCTAAATAAAACAACGGGTAAAATAAAGGAGAGGAACTTGAGTAATAAGTGCATTCTTGAGGTATTCAGAATCATCACTACATGTTTGTTCTACCAATACGAAGCCACTTTATGTGTTTCTCTTTGTAGGCGGAGCCAGCCTAGATACGTGTATACACGCGGCAGCCCCGTATCACATACACAACTACCGTCATTCCCACCTTCGGTAATTAGAAGGTGATTAAGGGGAAAAAGGTCCCCATGGATGCAACCAAAGTAGTCTCCGTTTTACCCCCTGCTGCAGCGATCCGCTATGAAGGGAGATGGGGCCTATCACTCACCCACCTCGCCAACCACACGGTTCGCCAACAACAATAACCTTCCGTCAAAAATTGGCATACATTGGATGGTCGACTTCACCCAACATCAAGAAGACTACTAACATAAACATGCAAAGAGGATATCATATCGCGCAAGACAATTGGTACTAGCACATAGTAGAGTTCATCTTATTCCCCCAAGAACTAATAAATTTCTCAAACATGGTGATGGAGTACATAGAGATTCGGGATGAGTTACAAGCCAACACGAGGTTGGATATGGAGATTGGGAAAGGCATGGCGCTGGTGATGTAGAGGGCACCGGCATTCCGTCCGACGCCGGTGTGGAGGTGCCTCCTCCCTTCTTCCTTGGCGTGGCCGTTCTCTCTATGGTGGAGTTGCTGCAATGGAGGTGTGGTGGATGCAGATGAAATTTGTGGAGGATGAAGATGAGATGAGTCGGAGGCTAGGGTTGGAGGTCTTCATATAGGAGTGCTCCTCAGGTATCATCCGTTGATTTAGCATCCTCCCTTTCATCCAAGGGCTCAAGGGGAGCCAAATCCACATACCAAACAAGCCTTGGTCGTCAAGGATCTCTAGGAAAAAACGGGGACGATTAGAGCAAAATTTGGAAAGTTCTGGCCAATTTTCGTTGTTGTTTGGAGCTCAAACGACCGCTCAAACGGGCGCCTCCAGTCGTATAGAAGGTCGTCTTTCTGTATGGACTTCGGGAGCTGTTTTGTATTTTGGTCGCCATTTCTTCATACGAACCCCGATTTTGACGTTCTTGGACTTGTTGGATTGCTAGCGAAAATCTTGATGAGTTTGTGGCCTTGGATCTTCATTTTGAACACTTTCGTAAATGTGAAATCATGAAACTCTCCAAAGGGCCTTGATCTAGTGCCTGGAACTTCTCTGGTTTGACCCCTAGCTTGATTCTTTTGATGTCCCAAGACAATGAACATGCCAACACACCTACAAAGACCACAAAAAGGAAAACTAATAAAAACTAAATAAAAACAAAAACTTGGTAAAATAAGTAAATACTGAAAACTATGCATTGGAGACATGAATAACTGATAGATGGATATGATATGACTGATTTTGGCACTATAATATACTCTAAAAAGTGTGCATAAAATCCACTCATCAGTGTCTATAAAAGACTTAACGCAATCAAATTCAAGATTTATACCTGACTCATTACCTTTGTCGATTTTCCCATCTTCGAAGTTATGTTTAATTCTTTCAATAAGATCCCATTTGAATTCGTCACTTCTTTTCATGAAGGAACAAGTAGAAGAAGAATCAAGCATTGTTCTATCATTATGAGAAAGGCCGAGCACAAAAGTTTTTTATAATCATTTCTCTCGAGAGCTCATGATTGGGGCATGTGTGCATCATGTACTTAAGACTCCCCAAAGCTTGATCAATACTTTCTCCTTCACAAGGCCAATATATATATATATATATATATATATATATGTGTGTGTGTGTGTGTGTGTGTGTGTGTGTGTATGTGTGTGTGTGTGTGTGGGTGGGTGGGTGTGTGTAAAATTCCGATCACGCTGAACCAAGTGCATAGGATAAAATTTCTGATGGAATTCCAGCTTCAATCAGTTCCAGTCCCATGTTCTAGATTCATCCAATAGCCTATACCATGCCAATGACTTTCCCCTCAAAGATAAAGGGAATACTTTCTTCTTAACTCCATCTTCAGATAAACCTACAAGCTTAAACAATCCACAAAGTTCATCTAAATAGATTAAGTGCATGTCATGATGTATTATTCCATCTCCCGCATAAGGATTAGCAAGCAGTCTTTCCATAATACCCGAAGGAATTTCATAATCAATATTTTCATTTGGTTCAGTAGGTTGAGGAGCGGGTCTTACCACTTTCGGTCGAGGTGAAGATACCCCAAACAAGCCCCTCAAAAGATTATTTTTCATAGTGACATGTGAAGATAGCATTCAACACAAAATATAATTTTTTCCTTACCAGATTCCTTTTACCAAGAGCGCTTCACTCCCCGTCAATGGCGCCAGAAAAGAGTCTTGGTGACCCACAAGTATAAGGGATCAATCGTAGTCCTTTCGATAAGTAAGAGTGTTGAACCCAACGAGGAGCAAAAGTTATTGATAAGCGGTTTCAGCAAGGTAATCTCTGCAAGTGTTGTAAAGTAGTAGTAACAGATACTTTGGTAGCAAGATAATCCGTAGCAAGTAATAAGTAACCAAAGTAACAAAGTGCGGTAAGGTGTCCCAATCCTTTTATTGCAAAGGACAAGCCAGAAGTACTTCCTATATTAAGCAAAGCATTCTCGAGGACACATGGGAATTCTCGTCTAGTCACATTCATCATGCTTAGTTGATTCACATTCACTAATTTGATAAATTGATATGTGGGTGGACCGGTGCTAGGGTGTTGTTCTTACTTGAACAAACAACCTACTTATAATTACCCCCTCTCGCAAGCATCCATAACTACGAAAGAAGAATTAAGATAAAATCTAACCATAGTTTGAAACATGTGCATCCAAATCAGCCCCTTACGGAATAACGCATAAACTAGGGTTACTCCCTCAACCCATCATATACTTACTACTCCACAATGCCTTCCCCTAGGCCCAAGCTTGGTGAAGTGTCATGTAGTCGACGTTCACATGACATCAACATACACTCATCAAAATACTGAACGAATACCAACTTCACATGATTACTTATAACAAGACTTCTCCCATTTCCTCAAGAACAAACGAAGCTACTCACAAATCATATTCATGTTCATGATCAGAGGAGAATAATATATGATTAAGGATCTGAACATATGATCTTCCACCAAATATACGAACTAGCATCAACTACAAGATGTAATCAACACTACTAGCAACCCATAGGTACCAATCTGAAGTTTTGAGACAAAGATTGAATACACGAAATGAACTAGGGTTTGAGATGAGATGGTGTTGGTGAAGATGTTGGTGGAGATGAGTACTCCATGATGAGAGGAACATTGGTGATGTCGATGGCTTCGATTTCCCCCTCCTGGAGGGAGGTATCCCTGACGGAATCGCTCCGCCAGAGAGGAAAAGTGCTCCTGCCTAGGTTCCGCCTCGAGACAACGACAGTTCGTCCCAAAAGTGTTCTCATATTTTTTTTCTAGGGCAAATGGTTTCATATAGAAGAAAGAGGGCCATGAAGGCCTGTTGGTGAGCCCACAAGCTTGGGTGGCCCCCCCTGGGGGGCGTGCCACCTGAGCATGTGGCTCACTCGTAGGGACCATCCTAGCAATTCTTCTTCTAGTATTTTTTATTAATTTCAAAATAATTCTCCGTAGATTTTCAGGTCATTTGGAGCTCTGTAGAATAGCTATCTCTGTTGTTGCTCTTTTCAGGTCCAGAATTCTGGATGCCCACAGTTTCCCTCTCCATGTAAATCTTGCATAATAAGAGAGAAAAGACATTAGAATTGCATCATAAAGTGAAATATTGATCTAAAACACTATAAATAAAAGTAGAAAAACATGATGCAGAATGGATGTATCAGTGTGTCTCGTGCTAGACATGCAACTGCACCCTCCACGCCCCCAACAAAACATCACTGAGTTGTGTGGCGTTGAAAGCATGCAATTGCTGTCGGGGCAATTGTGTGACCACATGCCAGTATTTTCAAGTTTCAAAACTAATTTTTTACTTAGAAATTATTGAAAACAAGATGGACAACAAGAAGGTTGAAAAGGACAATTAAAAAAAGAACAAAAATGATAAGAGAAAAAAAAACATCACAGGGAAACCAGACGAAAAACGCTAAGTCTGAAAAGCCCCTATTTTCAAAAATACCATGTCAAACGTTATAAACCAAACAATGTAAATAAAAGTGTATGGAGGAAAATATACAAAAATGTGAAATATATTTTCATATATACATACGTACGTGTGAAATAAACATGGTCACCCATATTATTATGCACAAAAAATTCCATTCAAAAAGTCTATGTATTTGTTAAAAACATTGCATATTTTAAAAGTCCATACAGTGGAGTATATTATTCATAAACAGCAAAATAATGTCTGTAGAAAAATAGAAATAAAACCAAGAAAGTTAAATATAAATCCAGAAAATATAAATATAAAACATATAATCAATGGAAATTTTCAAAAGAAACAAAAGCAAAACAAAAACTGAAATATAAGCAGTTTGATATTTTTCGAGACACATAGAAGCAGCACATACTTTCAACACCAATTTACGACCCTTCCTATTGTGCGCGTAGGGCGCCGCCAAGCAACCGCGTGCTTACCCCCACAGCCCCTCGCGCGCTGGATGTCATATGGCCGGCCCGTTTTACGTTTTTTTCCATTCTTTTCTATGTTTTTATTTTATGTCTCTTTTTTCAATTTTCTTTTTTATTCTTTCATATTATAGTTTTTTAACTTTCTTTTCGAATTCATGAACATTTTTTTGTTTACAAATTCAAAAAAATATTCATAAAATTCATTTTTTGTTCATCGGGATTTAGAAAGTGGTCCAGTACACCCCAACCAACAATAGGCCTGACAGAAGAAAAAAAGGAACAAAATACCAAAGGGAAAGAGCGCAACCCGAAATGAAAACAGAAGGAAATAAACCGGGCTCGTCGTGTCCCTTAATGGGCCGAATTAAAACAAGAGACTCCGCTGCATGAATCGTGAAGCATCGGTCGATCCAATGGCCGGGACGTCGACTGAGACTTCGTTAAAACGTAGCTAACTGAGTTTTAGCGAATTTGATATTTGAATTGCACAAAAAATGATGCACCTTATATTCGGGAAAAGAGAAAGTATTATTGTTGTTTTATCGACTCTTCATTTAGTTCATACTAGAAGGGCTTGCCGCGCTTTGGTGCGCTATTGGTGTTGTTGAATTTCTTTTAAAAATGCACTCTATTTTAAAGTATAAGGTATATAAATTTTTTTGAAAAGTCACACTATTTAAGTTTGATCAAATTTGTAGAGAAATATATCGAAATCCATAATATCAAACCGGTATGATAGATTCATCATGAAATGAATTTTCATACTTTTTTGTTTAGCATTGTGGATGTCAATATTTTTTGCTTGCTCAAAGTTAAAGACATTTGATTTTGCAAAAAACTAATACCCTTTATATTTTGAAACTTATGGAATATTTGGTTTGGCTGGTGAGGGAGATGATGGAGTGTTTTTATTTTTGTTTACAATGCGGTGATTTGATGAGACTTTCGTTGTGTGATACTTCCTCCGTTTCTTTTTAGTTTACATATAAGATTTGGTCAAAGTCAAACTTTGTAAAGTTTGACTAGCTTTATAGGAAAAGATATTAACATTCACATTATGAAATCAATATTATTATATGCATGATGAAATAAATTTTCATAAAATATAACTTTTATATTGTAGATGTTGGTTATTTTTCTATAAAGTTAGTCAAACTTTACAAAATTTTACTTTGATCAAATCTTATACGCAGATAAACAAAAACGGAGGGAGTATGTGTTATCCGCTAACCAACGTATATTTACATAGGGAAATTTTTAGGTTGTTAGTGGCATGTACTATATTGGTGCTACAATATCACATGGTTGTTCTTTTTTCCTCGGTGGTGGGAAAATGTGTGAGATTAATATGTTTTTATAGACCGATTGTTGCTGTTGATTTGAAAAGTCATTGGCCCGGTCAAAATCGTAAATCAAATTCAAAATTGAATACCTCAACCAAATGAAAGAGCTTCAAAATTAGAAAACATACAAAATTAAAAGAATTGAGTTGGAGAGCTCCTTGAGAAATTATTGACCCGATCAAAATCGGGTGACCCAATTCTAATTTAAAGATCCAATTAATTGCGAGGCCTTAAAAATTAGGAAGCATAGTATGTAGTATTAAAAAATTGAATGAGAAAGCTTTGAAAAATTATTGACCCAGTTAAAATTGAGTGACCCAATTCCAATTGAAGATCTCAATTGAATGTGAGCTCTTTAAAATTAGGGAGGTTAGTGTTATCTAGGATTTCCTTTGTATATCTCCCTTATATCCTCGGGGTACAATATAATATCTCCAAATGTC
>NC_041390.1:195974400-196021301 GCF_002162155.2 Triticum dicoccoides | reverse complement strand
ATTTCCCTCATATATCTCCCTTATATCCTCGGGGTACAATATAATTCAATAATTCTACATCTACGATGTTGGCGTTCTGTGAACGGGGGTCCCCAGACTTGCCTGCCTGCGGCCTGCGGCGTGGCACAAAGGGGGCCCCAACACGGCCCATCTTCACCAACACAGACCCAAGACCCTCGCGAGGGGCCAAGCCTCGCGGGGCGGACGGCGTGGAGCTTCCTCAGGCATGGCCTCATCAGGCTGGCTCGTGAGGAGGCGGAGAGATCAAGGCGGGGTACCTCACGAGGTGCCCGTGACGCAAGCCATGACGACCAAGGGTGCCAGGCGGGTGCCAGCCCGCGCAGTGTCCTCCTTTCCTCTTTGGTGCAAAGGGGGCAAGCGCAGCCGCGGAGTACCGAGGCATCATGCAAGGGTTGTCATTTCGGTGCAACAAGACCAGGACCAGGAGGACTGCAAGACAGAGGTCATTGTGGAGCCCAAGACAGCGACCACCAGAGCTTTGTGCAGGCGAAGACTACTTTTGACAGGATAGCTGGTACTAGTTGTCCCCCTTCAAATTAGCCCGCCATTGTTGGCTCCCTTCCCGCTCGATATTTGGGAAGAGGACCAGGGCCTCTATAAATAGGACTAGCCACCCCCAGGGGAGGGGGGCATCGACAATCAGAGAGAGAGAGAGAAGGGTGACTGAACTCCTCCCAACGGTTCATCGCCCCAGCCAAGAACAGACCCTCGCGAGGCTGTTCTTCCTTGTATTGTTCATCATCATCAGCCCAAGAGGCAATCCACCACACCACACACTGGAGTAGGGTATTACACCACAACGGTGGCCCGAACCAGTATAAACCCTGTGTCTCTCGTGTTGTTCTTTCCATAGCTTAGATCTTAGCGAGGCGGAGGGGTGCAGGTAGGTAGGAGGCGAAATCTCCACGCGCACCCCAGTGTTCGAACCTCAAGGGTCTGCCGGAACCCGAAATCCGACATTTGGCGCGCCAGGTAGGGGTGCACCGGAGTTTTCTCTTCCGCCACCACCACGGCCTGCCTCGCGATGAGTAGCGTGTCGCCCGCTCCGGCCGCCGGCGCCAGCACGGGGGCCAGGGGGCTCCAAGCCCTGGCCCCGGCCCTGCAACGGGTATGGTGGCCGGACAAGTTCAAGCCAACGACGCCGCCGCGCTACGGCGGCGCGACAGATCCGCTGGCCTTCTTGCTGGCGAGCGAGGAGGCCCTCCTCGAAGCTGGAGGTGACGATAGGGTCATGGCCAACTGGCTCCCCATGGCCCTCACCGGCGCTCCACGCACATGGCTGCTCCACCTGCCGGCAGCCTCCGTGGCCTCTTGGGAAGAGCCCCACAGCCTTTTCCCTGCCCATCGCGCTACACCAACACCCCCGGTCGTCGCGGCCCTCCTGGGCGGCTCACAGGCGCCGCCCACAAGTCACCACGTCAAGCCGTTCATCCGCCGGGTCAGCGCCGCTTCCACGCGGCAGGGGGCTCTCTCGGACCGGGCGGCGCCCGAGGCCGGCCTGACCTTCAGCTCGGAGGACCACCCCTCCAACTCGGCCTGCTCGGGTGCGCTCCCCATGCTGTGCACCCCCACCATCTGCCAGGTGGACGTCACCAGAACTCCCATCGATGGCGGTGCGGGCCTCAGCGTGCTCTCGGTCGAGGCCTTCAACCTCCTCTGCATACCCCTGGAACAGCTGCAACCCAGCCGGCCCTTCTCAGGCGTTGGGGGCGGATCATCCAGCTCCTTGGGACAGATCCGGCTCCCAGTAACCTTCGGCACCTACAACAACTTCCGCACGGAGCTGGTCGACTTCGACATCGCCCCCATCGGCCTCCCCTACAACGCCATCCTCGGCTACCCAGCGTTGGCCCAGTTCATGGCCGCGACGCACCCGACGTACAACCTCATGAAGATGCCCGGGAGCAGCGCTGTCCTCACCGTGCACGGGGACACCGGAGATGCGCTGCGGGTGCTCAAGCTCGCCTTCAAGACGGCGGCGTCGACACAGCCCGCTTGGAGACCCCCGAGCCCAAGTGGGCTGCGCCCGCCAAGAAAAAACAGTTGTTCACCCAAGACAAGGCAGAAACCAAGCAGATACCCATCAAGGAGGACGGGTCCACCGACGCCACTTTCACCATAGGCGCCAACCTCAAACCCGAGCAGGAGGAGGCCCTGGTCGGGTTCCTGCGCGCAACTAAGAAGGTATTCGCTTGGGAGCCTGGCCAGTTGGCAGGGATCCCTAGGAGAGTAATCGAGCATCACCTCAACGTGTGCCCCAACGTGCGCCCTGTGAAGCAGAAGGCCAGGCGGCAGTCCACAGAAAAGCAGGCCTTCATCGTCCTAGAGACCCGCAAATTAGAAGCCGCTGGGGTCATTCGCGAGGTCCGATATTCGGATTGGTTGGCCAACCCTGTCATTGTGCCAAAGAAGGGAGGGAAGGAGCGCATGTGTGTCGACTTCACCAACCTCAACAAAGCATGCCCGCAAGATCTATTCCCGCTCCCGCGTATCGACCAGATCGTCGATTCCACCGCGGAATGCGACCTGCTATGCTTCTTGGATGCCTTCTCTAGGTATCACCAGATCAA
The DNA here is from genome assembly GCF_002162155.2 of Triticum dicoccoides. Lineage (NCBI taxonomy): Eukaryota > Viridiplantae > Streptophyta > Magnoliopsida > Poales > Poaceae > Triticum > Triticum dicoccoides. The sequence goes on along the minus strand of NC_041390.1, from coordinate 196,018,710 downwards.
GATGGCGGTAGAAGACATCGAAAAGACAGCCTTCCTAACCCCGTGTGGGGTGTACTGCTACACATGCATGCCATTCGGGCTGCGTAACGCAGGGGCAACCTTTCAGCGGCTGATGCACATCGCTTTGGGCCCGCAGCTCGGGAAGAATGTTGAAGCTTATGTCGATGACATTGTGGTAAAGTCTCGGGAGGCCAGGACCCTGATACAAGACCTGGAGGAAACCTTCGCAAGCCTCAACGCAGTGAATCTACGGCTCAACCCAGAGAAGTGTGTGTTCGGAGTCCCCTCGGGCAAGCTCCTGGGTTTCCTCGTGTCCCACCGAGGCATCGAGGCTAACCCGGAAAAGGTCAAGGCGGTGGAAGACATGAGCCCGCCAAAGACTCTCAGAGAAATGTAGAAGCTCACTGGGCGCGTGATCGCGCTAGGGCGCTTCATCTCCAAGTTGGGGGAACGAGCGCTGCCCTTCTTCCAGCTAATGAAGAAAAGGGGGCCCTTTGAGTGGACTGAAGAGGCCGACAAGGCGTTCCAGGATCTCAAGAGATACCTGACCAGCCCATCGGTCATGGTGGCTCCGCGCCCTCAAGAGCCCCTGGTGCTTTACCTCGCCGCCACTCCGTACTCCGCCAGCGCAGCCCTGGTGGCGGTTAGAGAGGAGCGTCGAATCAAAACCGCAGTAGCAGCCCGGGACAAGGCAAAACAGGAACAAGGAAGGCCCACAGAAACCGCCACCGCGGCTGAGGAGGATCATCCGCCGCAGAGGAGTGCCCCGGAGGCGGAAGAGGCCCCTCCCCCAGATGGCTAGCCTCAGGAGGCCTCATCGCCTCAAGAGGCGCCATGGTCTCCGAAGGGAGCCGCCAGCACTGATGCACCCAACCTCGTCGAGCACCCGGTGTACTTCGTCAGCACGGTGTTGCGGGATGCGAGGGCACGGTACCCCATGCCTCAGAAACTCCTCCTCGCACTACTGGTGGCCTCGCGCAAGCTGCGGCACTATTTTCAGGGTCACCCCATCAAGGTCATCTCGTCATACCCCCTGAAGAGAGTGCTCAGGAGCCCTAACTCAGCTGGAAGGGTCGCTGAGTGGAACATAGAACTGCAAGCGTTTCAGCTCGAATTCAGCACGACCAGAGTCATTAAGGGAGCAGCATTGGCGGATTTTGTGGCAGAATGGACGGAGGCACCAGGCCTCAAGGCCGACGAGGATCGGTCCCTCTCCCCGGGAAGCGAGACGCCAGAAGGCTGGGTCATGTACTTCGATGGGGCGTTCTCCAGGCATGGCGCTGGGGCTGGGGCGATGCTTATATCGCCCACTCAGGACAAGCTCTACTATGCTGTGCAGCTCTGTTTCTAGCAAGGTGAGAAGGTCTCCAACAACATAGCGGAGTATGAAGCTTTAATAGCGGGCTTGAAGGCCGCAGCTACCCTGGGGGTGAAACACCTCACCATCAAGGGCGATTCGCAGCTCCTTGTTAATTTCTCCAACAAGGTGTACGAGCCGAAAGATGAGCACATGGAACCCTACCTTGTGGAGGTCCGCAGGATGGAGAAGCAGTTCTGGGGGTTGGAGTTGCAGCATGTGCCCCGTGGCACCAATCAGGAGGCCGACGACATTGCCAAACGGGCGTCCAGGCGGTTACCTCAGGAGCCTGGCATCTTCGAGGAGCGGCTCTTCAAGCCCTCGGCCCTGCCGTCATTGTCAAACACGGCTCAGCCTCAGGAGAAGCTCCCCCAGCCACCTGCCTCAGGAGCTCCGGCCTGTGGCCCAGCCTCAGGAGCATGCCTGCTCCTGACGATGGAACCTCAGGAGGGATGCTAGATCACGGAGCTCCGGAGTTACTTAACACAAGGGACCCTGCCGGAGGAGGAGGAGGAAGCGGAGCGAGTGGCACGCCAGGCCACGGCATACTGCATCAAGGATGGGGAGCTCTACCGGAAGCGACCAAACGATGTATCCCTGCGCTGCATCTCCAGGGAGCAAGGGAAGGAATTGCTGGAAGATATACACGGCGGAGACTGTGGACATCATTCATCATCACGGACCCTCGTCGGCAAGGCGTTCCATAGTGGGTTTTATTGGCCCACCGCGCTCAATGACGCCGTCGAACTAGTGAAAGCTTGTGAGGCCTGTCAGTTTCACGCCAAGCAGATCCATCAGCCAGCAGGAGGCCTGCAGACTATACCCCTTTCGTGGCCATTCGCAGTCTGGGGGCTGGACATCTTGGGCCGGTTTCCTTGGGCCCGCTACCACCACCTCTACGTCGCCATGGACAAGTTCACTAAGTGGGCTGAAGTAGAGGCTGTCCGCGCCATTCCTGTCACATCCCTAGTCTGGTATGACCTAGACTAGCCAGTCAGTTGTGCATCATATTTAAATTTCATTTAAATTTGAAATGAGGATTGGTGGAACCCTCAGAATCATTTTTGAAAATGACCCAAATAAAAATCTCTCCAAAAGGGTCCAAGAAGATGTTCATGTTGCTCTCTGAAAATATTGGACAGAGATAAAAATCAAAACAATATTTTTAGGAGCTCATGGATATTTATTTTGGCCATTTGGATTAATTCGATAAATATTTGCATTGGAAATATATTAGTTATATATATTAATATATCTTCAAAAATTATGCCATTTATAAAGGAGCTCTGGAATAATACCATTAGCCCCTACAAAATTTGGCATAAGCAAATAAAATGGTTTAGTATTTTTATTAAATCAAAACAAATGTCAGAAAAAAATAGAAAAACAGAAATAAAAGGAGGGGCTTACCTGGGGCTTCCCCTGTGCAGCCCAGCCGCAGCAGGCCGGCCCAGCCAGCAGGTGGCCCAGCCCACCTGGCTCCCCTCCTCTGTCGTCTTCCTTCCCGACAGGGGAACGGAGCGTGCCCGGCGCGCGCGCGCGCCACCGCGCCACGCCTCCTCCCTCCCTGCCTGCCTGTCCTCCCCTCGCCGCTCTGGATGGTCCGGATCGTCGCCACGCAGCCGCCCCGGTCCTTTTCCCCTCCCTCTCGCTCTCCCTCCTCCCTGGTTCTCTCTTCCCCGAGCGCACCCGAGCGCAGCCGCTGCCATCGCTCGCCGTTGCCATGGCCACCGGCCTCCCCTCGCCTCCCTGACACGCTTCCCAGCTCCGCCACGACCCCCTCTACCTCCTCGTCAAGCCACGCACCTCCGGACGCGCTCCATCGCCGACGCCGTTGTCTTCTTCACCACCGACGCCGGAGATCGACCTCGCCGCCATCGCCGTCGATTCGCCGGACGCAGGACGTCCCCGAGCACACCGGCCTGCTCTGCGAGTCCGCCGTGAGCCCCTCTTCCTTTCCCCTCACCTCTCTCTCTCGCGCGTGCCCTGTAGCCGCTGCCCCGCGAGCGCCCGAAGCCGCCGTCCGCCATGGCCGGCGAGCTCCGTGCCCCCGAGCACCTCCGCCTCGCGTAGATAGCTCGATGTGCTCCTGCTGCCTCGTAGCTACCGCCTGTGCCCTCCGTTCGCTCGAACGCGAGCTGCAGCCCCACGCCCGCGCTATCCCGAACTCCGGCCGCCGCCGTGAGCTTTGCTCCAGTGAGCTCCCGCGCCCCCGCAGCCCCCCACCAGCTCCCCTGGATGCGGACGACGACGGGCTACGCCCCGGTGGTCTTCGCGCGACCAAACGCCGCTTGTAGCGCAAGTCCGGCGAGTCGCCGCCGCGTTATTGGTCGCCGCCGGCCAGAACTCCGGCGGGCTGACGTGGCTCCGCTAATTAGGCACTAATCCCCACCTACTGACGCTGACGAGTGGGCCCCAGGGCTTAGTCAAAGCTAATCAGCCCAGGTTTGACTCGGGGTTAACCCCAGTGTCACTGACATGTGGACCCCACACGTCAGGTTTGACTCTGGACAGCCGCGTTGACCCGCTGATGTAGTGATGACGTCATGCTGACGCAATTATATATTTTCTAGAATTAAATTAAATCAGGAAATTCCAGAAATTGATTTAAACTTCAAAAATTCATAGAAATTCAACCGTAGCTCAGATTGAAATAATTTATATATGAAAAATTATCAGAAAAATGTAATCTTTCCATCTGTACTAGTTTCATGCATGACAAACCAACTTATACATGCTGAATATGAGAAAACACATTATGGCATATTAAGAGACTTATTTTTGGAGTTGCATTTGAACCTTTTGTTCAAATGGACTTCATTCAATTGAATACTAGTTGCATTAGCTCAAACAGCATCACATCTACATGCCATGCTCATGCATCATATTGTTGCATATGATTGTGTTTTGATTGCCGGCACCGTTCCTTCTCGATAGGTCCTGCTTCGGAGACGTTCCAGAGTACCTGTCGGTGAAGCAGTGCCTCCCTTGTTGATTTACCAGGCAAGCAAACCCCCTTGTTCATTTCGATAAAACCCTACTCTCTCGCTCCTGCTCTCAGTTATTGCATTAGGACAACAACGATTCATCTGCTACTTTGTGCTGCGGTAGTTGAACCCATTCCTCTGCATGACCTGTCATTGCCACAGTAAATAGTTGAAACCCACTAGCATGTGTAGGAGTTGATTGAAACCACTGATATGTTCCTACCATGCTATGCCTGCTATTGCTTAGAGTTGTGTCAGGTCTGGTTCATTGGGAATGAATTGGAGTGTTACGATATGTTCTGATGCTGAGAGTTAAGTGTGTGAACACGATTTGGTAAAGGTAGCGGTGAGAGGCCATGTAGGAGTACATGGTGGGTTGTCTCACTGGAACCGTCCTTAAGCACTGAGTTCTGTGTATGTTGTCCAATGACTCGATACTACCACACATTGGGTTCCGGTAACTCGACCCCTCTCGACTTATTAACCAACTTGATCTCTGTCCAGGAGTCGCAACTAGTTTCTGGTGTTTGTAGGTAGTGTTAGTAGTCTACCAAGTGGCACCCGGCCAGGTGGGCTTGGGACAGACTAGGCACCAGTGGCACGGTGTACCAAGCGTAGATCCATCTGGCGAGGTGGGCTTGGGAACCCTGCACACATCGTTTGGGGCCGTGAGTGAAACCCCGGCCGGATCTCCTTGCGGATGGAACCCGAATAGGCGATAAACCTGGATTAGAGTCTTGTGTGGTTAGTCAGGTCGTGGCCGACACCCTCGCCAGGCTTCCGCTTGAAGGTTGCCGAGATACATGACGTGTACATGGCGGTAAGTGGCGAGAGCGTGTGTGAAGAAGTACACCCCTGCAGGGTTAACATGATCTATTCGAATAGCCGGGTCCGCGGTTATGGACTTCTTGGATGCTTACATGGTACATAGACAACTTGAAGTGGATACCCTAAAATGCTCAAGACAAGTGTGAGTGCTATGGATGGCCTTCTCGTAGGGAGACGGGGATGAGTCCATAGTAGGGTATTGTGTGGTGATTAGTGGACTCGTGTACGTTGTTTCACCTCCAGAGTTTCTGGTAGTCGTAGAACAGGATAGCCCCAGAGTCAAAGCTGGCTTGCTGCAACTAAACCCCACATTACCCCCTTGATACGAATGCATGTATGATAGGATCTGATGTAAGTCTTGCTGAGTACCTTTGTACTCATGTTGCTTTATTTATGTTTTTGCAGCGGAGACTTCGGTCTTACTAGTGTTCTCGTGGACTTCGACTAGTAGCTAGTACCTCAGCTACGATCTTGATCGGATGTTGTAGATAGTCAGGCTCTTCAGCCTTTTTCATTTGTAGATGTCTGTACCCAGACATGTAATGCTTCCGCTTGTTGCTTGTATGCTCTGTATGATGGGTCTTGTGACCCCTGTTTGCAATAATTGCTATGACGGCTCTTCTGAGCCTTTATCTATATGAGTTGTTGAGTTATGCTGTGATGCCATGTTGTACAGCACATACTTGCATGTTATGCGTACGTGTAATGTGTATTGCTATGTGTGGGATCTGACTGTCTAGTTGTTTATTCTTAGTAGCCTCTCTTACCGGGAAATGTCTCCTAGTGCTTCCACTGAGCCCTGGTAGCTTGCTACTGCTCCGGAACACTTAGGCAGGCCGGCATGTGTCCTTCTTCGATCCTGTGTCTGTCCCTTCGGGGAAATGTCACGCGATGAATACCGGAGTCCTGCTAGCCCGCTACAGCCCGGTTCACCGGAGTCCTGTTAGTCCAGTGCTACAGCCTGGATTCACTCGCTGATGACCGACACGTTCGATGCTGGGTCATGAATGCCTGTCCCTGTAAGTTAGTGCCACTTTGGGTTTACGACTAGCCATGTCAGCCCGGGCTCTTCATCATATGGATGCTAGCGACACCATCATATACGTGTGCCAAAATGCGCAAACGGCCCCGGGCAAAGGTAAGGCGACACCCGTGGGGATACCGTGCGTGAGGCCGCAAAGCGATATGAGGTGTTACATGCTAGATCGATGTGACATCGAGTCGGGGTCCTGACAGCGTTGGTATCAGAGCCTGACTGCCTGTAGGTTTACCAAGCCATACTGGTCGAAGTTGAGTCTAGAAATTCTTTAGTTATGTAAGGGAATTGATTGTGGGAAGGAACGTAAGGCTCTTTTTACTCCTTATACCTCATGACCTTCTGATCTGAGTCGTTCTATCTTTCCGACGGGGTTAAGGAACTAGGCTTATCTTCCGTCTATCAGGATCACGTGTTACTACTCCGTAGTTCCATAGGATTGGTTGATCAGAGTCATACCCTAGTTTTCGAGTACTTCCGGTGTAGTCTATTTAGTACTACCTCCGAACCTTGAGTGATGATGATGAGTATGTTACCACCCCATTTTTAGTAGGATGTCTCATTCTGAGCATGTTACTGCCGTTATGCTGCCGAAATTTCCCTAGGAGTTCGAGAGATACTAATTCCTTGTCCTACATTCTACATTCCATAGTTGATGCTGATTCCGTCCTTGGTTCGTTTCTCAGGATGTCATCGGCTAAGCGAAGTTCTGTTGCTCGTAGCCAGAACCACGGAGATGGTAGGGATGAGGATCCTCCTGATCAGCCTTCGTTGACAGAGTTCATGCTAGAGATGGAGAGGAACAAGCGTGAGACCAACCACTTGTTGGCACGTATCAAGGAGAACACCGCACATCAGTCCAATAAGTCTGTGACCATTCATGGCTTCATTCGCTTGCACACACCTACCTTTCATCATTCCATCGAGCCACTCGATGCAGATGATTGGCTCCGTAGCATCACTCATAAGCTGCTTTCCGCGAGCGTAGCGGAAGATGATAAGGTCACCTATGCTGCATACCACCTGGAAGGTCCTGCTAGTCTTTGGTGGCAGAACTATGAGGCTATGCTTCCAGCTGGCCAGACTTCCACCTGGAGGGATTTCGTTGAGGCTTTTCGCGAGCATCACATCCCTGAAGCCCTCATTGATCGCAAGAGAGAAGAGTTCTGTAGTTTCACCCAGGGTAAGATGGCTGTTGATGCCTATAGTAGAGAGTTTGAGAACCTCGCCCGTTATGCCACAGAAGAGGTGTCCACGGACGCCAAGAAGCAGGCTAGGTTCCGGAAGGGTCTCAACCCCAAGTTGCGTCGTGATCTCCACCTGCATCATTGTGATACCTTCCAAGCCCTTGTGAACAAGGCCATTAATGCAGAGACAGCTCAACTCACTTACGAGGAGTCTCGTAAGCACACTCGTGCTTTGGGATCTTCCTCCGGTTCTAGCTCTCAGAAGCGCCGGATTTGGGTTCCAAACTCCGCTCTTCCACCCAAATATGTATCGAGGCCATCTTATGTGGCACCTCATCCAGTTCAGCAGTATGCTCCACCCAGGCCTATTGGTGGACCGCCTTCCAATGCAGGTCCACATCCTACCTCCAAGATTTGCTACAAGTGCGGAGAGCCAGGCCACACTGCCCGTATTTGCAGTCAGACCAGAGTTGCTCCACCCCAGCCCGAGAAGTCTATTGGCCGTGGTAAGCCATCACGTAAGATGATCAGTGCCAAGTCAGCTCCCACTGAACATGGATGTGTGCATCACGTCTCAGCTAAAGCCGCTCATGAAGATCCAGATGTCGTTCTTGGTACACTCCTTGTCAACTATCATCCGGCATCGGTTTTGTTCGATACTGGAGCGTCTCATTCCTTCATTTCTGAAAGCTATGCCCGCTTGCACGACATGTCATTTTGTGATATGCCCTCTCCACTACTTATTCAAACTCCTGGATCCAAATGGCAAACTTCTAGGATAAGTTATGGCAATGAAATCCTTGTGGACAGACTTGCATTCCTTGCTTCCTTGATATCTCTCAAGTCTTCGGATATTAACATCATCTTGGGTATGGACTGGATGACAGCTCATCATGCCAAGATTGATTGTTTCACCAGGTCTGTTCAGCTCACACACCCATCTGGCAAGATAGCCATTGTCTCCACTAGAGTTGCAAAGCGTCAGCTCTATTCCCTTAATGCCAGTCCTCTTCCAGACCTTGAGGATATCCCGGTAGTCCGTGACTTTCCGGATGTCTTTCCAGAGGAACTGCCAGGTGTTCCGCCTGACAGAGATGTAGAGTTCGTCATAGATCTTATCCCAGGAACAGCTCCAATCTCCCGGAGACCCTACAAGATGGCACCCTTAGAACTAGCCGAGCTTAAGAAACAACTTGATGAGTCCTTGCAGAAGGGTTTCATCCGTCCTAGTTCTTCTCCTTGGGCTTGCCCCGTCCTCTTTGTCAAGAAGAAAGACGGTACGGACCGGATGGTCGTTGATTATCGTCCCGTTAATTTGGTCACGATAAAGAACAAGTATCCGCTCCCCAGGATCAACGACCTGTATGATCAGCTCGCTGGATCCTCAGTCTTTTCCAAGATGGATTTAAGGTTAGGCTACCATCAAATCAAGATCAGAAACGGGGACATTCCCAAGACAGCTTTTGTCACTCGTTATGGTCAGTATGAGTACACCGTCATGTCCTTCGGCCTAACCAACGCCCCAGCCACATTCTCCCGCCTGATGAACTCGATCTTCATGGAGTACTTAGATAAGTTCATCGTGGTTTACCTCGATGACATTCTTATTTACTCGAAGAACGAGGAAGAGCATGCCGAACATCTTAGACTTGTGTTAGAAAAACTCAGAGAGCACCGCCTTTATGCCAAGTTCTCCAAGTGTGAATTTTGGTTGCCAGAAGTGACCTACCTAGGCCACGTAATCTCTGGTAAGGGCATTGCTGTCAATCCCGAGAGAGTTCAGGCTGTTCTCGATTGGACTCCACCTGAGACCGTTAAACAAGTTAGGAGTTTCCTTGGTCTAGCCAGCTATTGTCGCCGCTTTGTTGAAAACTTCTCCAAAGTAGCCAAACCCCTCACGGAACTTCTCAAGAAAGATAAAAAGTTTGAGTGGTCCCCACAGTGTGAACACAGTTTTCAGGAACTGAAAAGGCGCCTGACTTCTGCTCCCATACTTGTGCCACCGGATTTCACTAAAGACTTTATTATCTACTGCGACGCCTCACGACAGGGACTAGGTTGCATTCTTATGCAGGATCGTCATGTGATTGCCTATGCATCTCGACAGTTGCATCCACATGAGGAGAATTATCCTACACATGATCTAGAGCTTGCAGCCGTAGTCTATGCACTCAAGACCTGGCGACATTACCTTCTTGGTAAACATTGCGAGATCTACACCGATCACCAGAGTCTCAAGTATATCTTCACCCAACCGGATCTGAACCTTAGGCAAAGACGTTGGTTGGAGTTAATCACAGATTATGATCTAGGGATTACCTACACCCCAGGCAAAGCCAATGTCATGGCTGATGCTCTAAGCCGTAAATCCTATTGCAACAATCTCATGTTGCAGCAAGGCCAACCACTTCTCCATGAGGAATTCTGTAAGCTTAATCTTCACATTGCTCCTCACGGATTCCTTTCTACCTTGGTGGCGAAACCTACCCTTGTGGATCTTATCATAGAAGCCCAGAAGCATGATACGGGGATTACCCGGATCAAGAGAAACATTGCCAAGGGTATTGCTGGTAGTTTCTCTATAGATGATCGAGGTGTTGTTTTCTTTGGGAACCGCCTGGTGGTCCCCAAGAAGCAACATCTTCGACAATTGATTCTTAAGGAGGCGCATGAATCTCCTCTCACAATTCATCCTGGTAGTACTAAGATGTATCAGGATCTACGCCAGAGGTTCTGGTGGACTAGGATGAAGAGAGAAATCGCTGAGTTCATTGCTAACTGTGACGTTTGTCGTCGCGTTAAGGCAGAGCATCAAAGGCCTGCTGGCACCCTTCAGCCTTTAGCTATTCCTGAGTGGAAATGGGATAAAGTTGGTATGGACTTCATTACCGGCTTTCCCAGGACCAAGAAAGGGAATAACGCTATCTTCGTAGTCGTTGATCGTCTTTCCAAAGTGGCTCACTTCCTTCCTGTTCGGGAAAGTATCACTGCTGGTCAGCTTGCTGACTTATATATTTCTCGAATAGTGTCACTTCATGGTGTTCCACTAGAGATCAATTCAGACCGTGGCAGTCTTTTCACTTCTCATTTTTGGGAGAGCTTCCAAACTGCCATGGGAACCCATCTTTCCTTTAGTACCGCTTTCCACCCTCAGTCGAGTGGTCAGGTGGAACGGGTCAATCAAATTCTCGAAGACATGCTTAGAGCTTGCTTTATCTCCTTCGGTATGGATTGGGAGAAATGTCTTCCTTTCGCCGAGTTTGCTTATAACAATAGCTATCAATCCAGCCTCAAAAAGCTCCTTTTGAGGTTCTCTATGGACGAAGATGTCGAACACCTTTGAACTGGTCAGAAACCGGTGAAAGACAATTCTTTGGACCGGACATGATCCAGGAGGCAGAAGAGCAAGTTCGCATCATTCGTGAGAATTTGAAAATAGCCCAATCTCGTCAGAAAAGCCAGTACGATCGTCATCATAAGGATATGACTTATGAAATTGGCGACCAAGCCTACCTTCGGGTTACTCCTTTGAAGGGTACCCATCGTTTCGGTATCAAGGGCAAGTTGGCTCCTCGTTACATTGGTCCTTTTCGTATTCTCGCTAAACGAGGAGAGGTTGCCTACCAGTTGGAACTACCCCCACATCTTTCTCGAGTTCATGATGTCTTCCACGTCTCTCAACTCAGGCGTTGCTTCTCGGATCCCATCCGCGGAGTGGACCACGAAACGCTTGATCTCCAAGATAACCTCACCTACCGAGAGTACCCGGTTCGCATTCTTGATCAAGCAGAGCGTGTCACTCGACGTCAGAACATCAAGTTTCTCAAAGTTCAGTGGTCCCATCATTCCGAGAGAGAAGCTACTTGGGAACGAGAAGATCGTCTTCGACTGGAGTACCCCGCTTTCTTTCCGTCGACCCCTGAATCTCGGGACGAGATTTTTTCAAGTGGGGGCGAGTTGTCACATCCCTAGTCTGGTATGACCTAGACTAGCCAGTCAGTTGTGCATCATATTTAAATTTCATTTAAATTTGAAATGAGGATTGGTGGAACCCTCAGAATCATTTTTGAAAATGACCCAAATAAAAATCTCTCCAAAAGGGTCCAAGAAGATGTTCATGTTGCTCTCTGAAAATATTGGACAGAGATAAAAATCAAAACAATATTTTTAGGAGCTCATGGATATTTATTTTGGCCATTTGGATTAATTTGATAAATATTTGCATTGGAAATATATTAGTTATATATATTAATATATCTCCAAAAATTATGCCATTTATAAAGGAGCTCTGGAATAATACCATTAGCCCCTACAAAAATTGGCATAAGCAAATAAAATGGTTTAGTATTTTTATTAAATCAAAACAAATGTCAGAAAAAAATAGAAAAACAGAAATAAAAGAAGGAGGGGCTTACCTGGGGCTTCCCCTGTGCAGCCCAGCCGCAGCAGGCCGGCCCAGCCAGCAGGTGGCCCAGCCCACTTGGCTCCCCTCCTCTGTCGTCTTCCTTCCCGACAGGGGAACGGAGCGTGCCCGGCGCGCGCGCGCGCCACCGCGCCACGCCTCCTTCCTCCCTGCCTGCCTGTCCTCCCCTCGCCGCTCTGGATGCTCCGGATCGTCGCCACGCAGCCGCCCCGGTCCTTTTCCCCTCCCTCTCGCTCTCCCTCCTCCCTGGTTCTCTCTTCCCCGAGCGCACCCGAGCGCAGCCGCCGCCATCGCTCGCCGTTGCCATGGCCACCGGCCTCCCCTCGCCTCCCTGACACGCTTCCCAGCTCCGCCACGACCCCCTCTACCTCCTCGTCAAGCCACGCACCTCCGGACGCGCTCCATCGCCGACGCCGTTGTCTTCTTCACCACCGACGCCGGAGATCGACCTCGCCGCCATCGCCGTCGATTCGCCGGACGCAGGACGTCCCCGAGCACACCGGCCTGCTCTGCGAGTCCGCCGTGAGCCCCTCTTCCTTTCCCCTCACCTCTCTCTCTCGCGCGTGCCCTGTAGCCGCTGCCCCGCGAGCGCCCGAAGCCGCCGTCCGCCATGGCCGGCGAGCTCCGTGCCCCCGAGCACCTCCGCCTCGCGTAGATAGCTCGATGTGCTCCTGCTGCCTCGTAGCTACCGCCTGTGCCCTCCGTTCGCTCGAACGCGAGCTGCAGCCCCACGCCCGCGCTATCCCGAACTCCGGCCGCCGCCGTGAGCTTTGCTCCGGTGAGCTCCGGCGCCCCCGCAGCCCCCCACCAGCTCCCCTGGATGCGGACGACGACGGGCTACGCCCCGGTGGTCTTCGCGCGACCAAACGCCGCTTGTAGCGCAAGTCCGGTGAGTCGCCGCCGCGTTATTGGTCGCCGCCGGCCAGAACTCCGGCGGGCTGACGTGGCTCCGCTAATTAGGCACTAATCCCCACCTACTGACACTGACGAGTGGGCCCCAGGGCTTAGTCAAAGCTAATCAGCCCAGGTTTGACTCGGGGTTAACCCCAGTGTCACTGACGTGTGGACCCCACACGTCAGGTTTGACTCTGGATAGCCGCGTTGACCCGCTGATGTAGTGATGACGTCATGCTGACGCAATTATATATTTTCTAGAATTAAATTAAATCAGGAAATTCCAGAAATTGATTTAAACTTCAAAAATTCATAGAAATTCAACCGTAGCTCAGATTGAAATAATTTATATATGAAAAATTATCAGAAAAATGCAATCTTTCCATCTGTACTAGTTTCATGCATGACAAACCAACTTATACATGCTGAATATGAGAAAACACATTATGGCATATTAAGAGACTTATTTTTGGAGTTGCATTTGAACCTTTTGTTCAAATGGACTTCATTCAATTGAATACTAGTTGCATTAGCTCAAACAGCATCACATCTACATGCCATGCTCATGCATCATATTGTTGCATATGATTGTGTTTTGATTGCCGGCACCGTTCCTTCTCGATAGGTCCTGCTTCGGAGACGTTCCAGAGTACCTGTCGGTGAAGCAGTGCCTCCCTTGTTGATTTACCAGGCAAGCAAACCCCCTTGTTCATTTCGATAAAACCCTACTCTCTCGCTCCTGCTCTCAGTTATTGCATTAGGACAACAACGATTCATCTGCTACTTTGTGCTGCGGTAGTTGAACCCATTCCTCTGCATGACCTGTCATTGCCACAGTAAATAGTTGAAACCCACTAGCATGTGTAGGAGTTGATTGAAGCCACTGATGTGTTCCTACCATGCTATGCCTGCTATTGCTTAGAGTTGTGTCAGGTCTGATTCATTGGGAATGAATTGGAGTGTTACGATATGTTCTGATGCTGAGAATGAAGGGTGTGTGAACACGATTTGGTAAAGGTAGTGGTGAGAGGCCATGTAGGAGTACATGGTGGGTTGTCTCACTGGAACCGCCCTTAAGCACTGAGTTCTATGTATGTTGTCCAATGACTCGATACTACCACACATTGGGTTCCGGTAACTCGACCCCTCTCGGCTTATTAACCAACTTGGTCTCTGTCCAGGAGTCGCAACTAGTTTTTGGTGTTTGTAGGTAGTGTTAGTAGTCTACCAAGTGGCACCCGGCCAGGTGGGCTTGGGACAGACTAGGCACCAGTGGCACGGTGTACCAAGCGTAGATCCATCTGGCGAGGTGGGCTTGGGAACCCTGCACACATCGTTTGGGGCCGTGAGTGAAACCCCGGCCGGATCTCCTTGCGGATGGAACCCGAATAGGCGATAAACCTGGATTAGAGTCTTGTGTGGTTAGTCAGGTCGTGGCCGACACCCTCGCCAGGCTTCCGCTTGAAGGTTGCCGAGATACATGACGTGTACATGGCGGTAAGTGGCGAGAGCGTGTGTGAAGAAGTACACCCCTGCAGGGTTAACATGATCTATTCGAATAGCCGGGTCCGCGGTTATGGACTTCTTGGATGCTTACATGGTACATAGACAACTTGAAGTGGATACCCTAAAATGCTCAAGACAAGTGTGAGTGCTATGGATGGCCTTCTCGTAGGGAGACGGGGATGAGTCCATAGTAGGGTATTGTGTGGTGATTAGTGGACTCGTGTACGTTGTTTCACCTCCAGAGTTTCTGGTAGTCGTAGAACAGGATAGCCCCAGAGTCAAAGCTGGCTTGCTGCAACTAAACCCCACATTACCCCCTTGATACGAATGCATGTATGATAGGATCTGATGTAAGTCTTGCTGAGTACCTTTGTACTCATGTTGCTTTATTTATGTTTTTGCAGCGGAGACTTCGGTCTTACTAGTGTTCTCGTGGACTTCGACTAGTAGCTAGTACCTCAGCTACGATCTTGATCGGATGTTGTAGATAGTCAGGCTCTTCAGCCTTTTTCATTTGTAGATGTCTGTACCCAGACATGTAATGCTTCCGCTTGTTGCTTGTATGCTCTGTATGATGGGTCTTGTGACCCCTGTTTGCAATAATTGCTATGACGGCTCTTCTGAGCCTTTATCTATATGAGTTGTTGAGTTATGCTGTGATGCCATGTTGTACAGCACATAGTTGCATGTTATGCGTACGTGTAATGTGTATTGCTATGTGTGGGATCTGACTATCTAGTTGTTTATTCTTAGTAGCCTCTCTTACCGGGAAATGTCTCCTAGTGCTTCCACTGAGCCCTGGTAGCTTGCTACTGCTCCGGAACACTTAGGCAGGCCGGCATGTGTCCTTCTTCGATCCTGTGTCTGTCCCTTCGGGGAAATGTCACGCGATGAATACCGGAGTCCTGCTAGCCCGCTACAGCCCGGTTCACCGGAGTCCTGTTAGCCCAGTGCTACAGCCTGGATTCACTCGCTGATGACCGACACGTTCGATGCTGGGTCATGAATGCCTGTCCCTGTAAGTTAGTGCCACTTTGGGTTTACGACTAGCCATGTCAGCCCGGGCTCTTCATCATATGGATGCTAGCGACACCATCATATACGTGTGCCAAAATGCGCAAACGGCCCCGGGCAAAGGTAAGGCGACACCCGTGGGGATACCGTGCGTGAGGCCGCAAAGCGATATGAGGTGTTACATGCTAGATCGATGTGACATCGAGTCGGGGTCCTGACAATTCCCGCGGGTTCCGCGGTCAAGTTCATCAAGGGCATTGTGAGTCGGTTCGGGGTGCCGAACCGCATCCAACGGTTCGCAGTTCACCAATAACCTCTTCAAAACATACTGTGCTAACCTTGGAACGCAGATATGCTACGCTTCGGTGGCGCACCCCCGAAGCAACGGCCAGGCCGAGCGAGCCAACGCAGAGGTCCTGAGGGGCCTCAAGACCAGGACGTTCAAGAAGAAGCTGGAGGCCTGTGGCAGAGGCTGGTACGACAAGCTTCAGTCCGTGTTGTGGTCCATCCGCACAACCACGACCAAGCCGACTGGAGAGACCCCATTCTTCCTGGTCTACGGAGCCGAAGTAGTCCTCCCTCACGAGGTCAGACGTTGCTCCGCGCGGGTCCTAGCGTTCGACGAGGCGCAGCAGGACGCCATGCGGGGGATGGACCTCGTGCTGGGGGAGGAACATCGTCGAGAAGCCGCGCTGCGAGCGGCGAGGTACCAACAAGCACTGCGGTGATATCACTGCCGCAACATCCGCCCCAGAACTCTCGAGGTAGGAGACCTCGTGCTCAGGCGGGTTCTCTCCAGGGAGGGGCTACACAAGCTCTCTCCCATGTGGGAGGGCCCGTTCAAAGTTGTTCATGTTTCCAGGCCCGGCTCTGCGCGCTTGGAGACTCAGGAGGGGGTGCCGGTCCAGAACGCATGGAACATCCAGCACCTCCGGAGGTTCTACCCCTAAAAAGGCCCAGAGCCTGTGAAGAAGGCGAATGCCTGTGAAGCTGCCGCGTTTTGGAAAAGGCCCAGAGCCTGTGAAGAAGGCGAATGCCTGTGAAGCTGTCGCGTTTTGGAAAAGGCCCAGAGCCTGTGAAGAAGGCGAATGCCTGTGAAGCTGTCACGTTTTGGAAAAGGCCCAGAGCCTGTGAAGAAGGCGAATGCCTGTGAAGCTGTCGCGTTTTGGAAAAGGCCCAGAGCATGTGAAGAAGGCGAATGCCTGTGAAGCTGTCGCGTTTTGGAAAAGGCCCAGAGCCTGTGAAGAAGGCGAATGCCTGTGAAGCTGTCGCGTTTTGGAAAAGGCCCAGAGCCCGTGAAGAAGGCGAATGCCTGTGAAGCTGTCACGTTTTGAAAAAGATCCGGAGCCTGTGAAAAAGGCCAACGCCTGTGAAGCTCGCCGCCCGTGACACTCTCACGTAATAATGAGTTGGGGTTGTACACGCCCCAGAGTCTCAGGAGCGCCGGCCTCAGGCCCTGGGGCTCCCTCCCACGCCCAGTGGCAGCACTTAGCTCCGCGCTGGTGAGAAGATGTCGAAGACTAGATTAGGTGCCGGACGCGGCTTTTCATTTGCTTTCCGCAGTTGGCTTGTTCCTTCTCATTCGAAGTTTTATTGAAGTTGTTGCCGTCTTTGGCTTGTGGTTCTTCGACTTTTCACTCTCCTGCCTCGATTTCTCTTATACAAGGCCTCGCGAGGGGGGGACTGCCGAGCGCCCTCGCGAATGTTCCCGTCCTAGTCGTTTAAAGGGTTCGCGACCTGGGTCCATTACAGGAGCACCCCTCCAGTCCGTGCCCCACGGGCATTGCGACACGAACACAGGGCCTGGGTCAGTCGCCCCCCCACGGCTGGGGCCGGGAACTATCCACACGCGGGCACGTAGCCGGAAGGCACGATAACGGAAGCAAAACGATGATTAACAGCAATAACCCAAACACGCCCCTGCGGGGCTCCACACTACTGTATTTTTTACGCAGGAAAAAAAAAGGAAAAGAAAGAACAGATCAGGCGCAGCTCGCCTCACACCGGCCTGCAGGGAAGACTCGAGCTGCCTCCGGGGCTCAGACAGACTCCCTCTCGCGCTTCACCGGGGCGCGACGGCGAGCGGACATGCTACCACCTCCCAAGCAGATGCGACGGCGTGGAGGCTGACCGCGGCCACCGCTGGAAGAGTCGCTGCCTGAAGAAAAACTGGAGAATCTTGGGGAACCCCGAGCGCCGCCAGTCACGCGAGCGCTGTCTTCTCCATCGTCGCCGGAGCTGGGTTCCCGGCCACGGTCATCGTCCTCAGGGCAGCACCCTGCGAGGCGACCATCTTCCCCAAACACCCTCACGTAGAGGGTGGCATCATCGTCAAACTTGAAGTGCAGGGTGCAACGACGGCTCAGGCCACGCGCGCGGGAAAACGTCTGCCAACCGCGGGCCAGGGCCAGGCTCCCGGCTGCGGAGACCTCCAGTGAAACCCATGAGGCCCGGCTGCAGCAGCCGTCGGCCTGAAGCCAGAGGCCGCCCGGGGCGCCGGCCGGGAGCTCGCCGAGAAGGAAGCGAGGAAGCGGAAGCCGGGTGCTAGTCGGCTCCGCCGACCACACGACGAACTCCGACAGCACCTCTGCAGCGCGAAAGCGCGGCCTAGGGGGACGCGCGACCGGAGCGCGCCCCTCGGCCGCAGCAATCCGCCCGTCGCTGCGCTGGAAATCGTCTCCACGGCCGCGGGGAGCTACCGAGGTGGCCACAGGATGTTTGCGAGGGCGCCGTCGGCCGCGCTTGGGCGGGGGAGAGGCAGGCTCAACCTGGCGAGCCTTCCCCTTCTCTGCGGCCGAGAACCTCCTCGACGGGGCCAAGAAGAAGAAGGAGAAGCAAGGGGGGATGAACTGGAAGGGCGCGCGTCGATCCGTACTTATAGCTGGCGAGGGCCAACCGACGGCCCCCACGATCGCAGGTAATTATGACCCGCTTTGCATGCAGGGACTTGTCCAACACGTGCAGTTGCCGAGGCGCCATGGGGAAGTGGAGGCGCCCACGTCCAATCAACCGCCACGCGACGCCCGAGGCCGCAGGCTGTTAGGGCCCGCGGCGCTTCGCTCTTGCCCTTCCGTCTCTCTGCACGGCCAAGTCCCGGCGCGCCTTGGGCCCGGGGGCTACTATCGGTGTTCTGGGAACGGGGGTCCCCAGACTTGCCTGCCTGGCCTGCGGCGTGGCACAAAGGGGGGCCCAACATGGCCCATCTTCACCAACACAGACCCAAGACCCTCGCAAGGGGCCAAGCCTCGCGGGGCGGACGACGCGGAGCTTCCTCAGGCACGGCCTCATCAGGCTGGCTCGCGAGGAGGCGGAGAGATCAAGGCGGGGTACCTCACGAGGTGCCCGTGACGCAAGCCATGACGACCAAGGGTGCCAGGCGGGTGCCAGCCCGCGCACTGTCCTCCTTTCCTCTTTGGTGCAAAGGGGGCAACGCAGCCGCGGAGTACCGAGGCATCAGGCAAGGGTTGCCATTTCGGTGCAACAAGACCAGGACCAGGAGGACTGCAAGATGGAGGTCATTGTGGAGCCCAAGACAGCGTCACCACCAGAGCTTTGTGCAGGCAAAGACTACTTTTGACAGGATAGCTGGTACTAGCCGCCCCCCTTCAAATTAGCCCGCCATTGTTGGCTCCCT
The DNA here is from genome assembly GCF_002162155.2 of Triticum dicoccoides. Lineage (NCBI taxonomy): Eukaryota > Viridiplantae > Streptophyta > Magnoliopsida > Poales > Poaceae > Triticum > Triticum dicoccoides. Next base: position 195,999,844 of record NC_041390.1, on the reverse strand, counting down.
TCCCGCTCGATATTTGGGAAGTGGACCAGGGCCTCTATAAATAGGACTAGCCACCCCCAGGGGAGGGGGGCATCGACAATCAGAGAGAGAGAAAGAGAGAGAAGGGTGATTGAACTCCTCCCAGCGGTTCATCAGCCCAACCAAGAACAGACCCTCGCGAGGCTGTTCTTTCTTGTATTGTTCATCATCATCAGCCCAACAGGCAATCCACCACACCACACACTGGAGTAGGGTATTACACCACAACGGTGGCCCGAACCAATATAAACCCTGTGTCTCTCGTGTTGTTCTTTCCATAGCTTAGATCTTAGCGAGGCGGAGGAGTGCAGGTAGGTAGAAGGCGGAATCTCCGCGCGCATCCCAGTGTTCGAATCTCAAGGGTCTGCCGGAACCTTCTACGTAAGCTTACTTAACCTTTCATAAAATTCTCTTCTCCTCCCTGATTTTAACCGGGGTGGGCCCCAGCTGCTAATCTTAGCCCAATTAACAAACCCCACATCAGCTTTTACGTAGAATCTGAACGTAACATTACGTATGTGTAGCATTGCTCAATATAATTTCTCCAAATGTCACCGTATATCTCAGAGATATAATATAGGCAACACCGTATATCCCCGGGATAGATAGCGAGGGACGACGCCACGCTGACCTGCCTGAATGAATCTCGCTTACACACATCGTCCACGCTCCTTATAAGCTATACTGGGGCGATCTACTTGGTGTGCATTCCATCAGCCATCGATCCATAACTCAAGCTCTGGACGCGCACGCACAATGGCCGTAGTGGAGCAAGTCGCCTCCTGGTTCTGCGTTGTCTTGGCTCTCCTTCTACCTTGCCTGCTCTTCAACCTGTGGTTGCGCCGCGACACCGGCGTAGCTAACCTTCCGCCCAGCCCCTGGCGGCTGCCGGTCGTCGGCAACCTCCACCAGGTGATCATCCACGGGCCGCTCCTGCACCGCGCCATCGCCGACCTCGCACGCCGACTCGACGCGCCCCTCATGTACCTGCAGCTCGGCGATGTCCCTGTCGTCGTCGCATCGTCCCCCGACGCCGCCCGGGAGGTCACCAAGACCCACGACCTCAGCTTCGCGACCCGGCCGTGGAGACCCAGCATGCGGATCTTGTTGGCCGACGGCGACGCGCCGGGCCTGGTGTTCGCGCCGTACGGCGCCCTATGGCGGCAGCTCCGCAAGACAAGCGTCCTCGAGTTGCTCAGCGCCCGGCGAGTGCGGTCGTTCCGCCGCGTCCGGGAGGAGGAGGTTGGCCGCCTCGTTGCCTCCCTCGCCGCGTTTTCGCCGGGCAAAGCCGTGGATGTCGGCGAGCGGTTAACCGCGCTCATGACGGATGCGGTATTCCGTACAATGATCGGTGACCGGTTCGATCAGCGCGACGAGTTCTTGGAGGTCCTCGCAGAGGCGCTAAAGATCGCCTCCGGGTTCAGCGTCGGCGACCTGGTCCCGTCGTGGAAGATCGTGAGCCTTTTGAGCGGTACTGCGCGCCGGGCAGAGGCGAACACCCGCAAGATGTTCGAGCTGATGGATCGCGTCATCAGGCAGCACCAGGAGCGTAGATTGGCGGAAGACGTGGAAGAGGACATGGTGGACGTGCTCCTAAGGTTGCAGAAGGAAGATGGCCTGGATGTGCCCCTCACCATGGGAGCCATCAAATCCCTCATCCGAGTAAGTGTGCTGATGTATGTCCGAATGCATAATTTGAGCCGACATTCTGATCTCAGAGAACTAATCGTTCATGTCATAATGCAGGACCTTTTCAGTGGCGGGAGTGAGACATCGGCGACGACCGTACAATGGGCCATGGCGGAGCTCATGAGAAATCCGAGAGCAATGCAGAAAGCACAAGCCGAGCTGCGCGACACACTCCAAGGGAGCCCGACGGTGACAGAAGATGACCTGACCAAGTTGAGCTACTTGAAGCTCGTCATCAAGGAGACACTGAGGCTGCACCCACCGTTGCCACTGCTCCTTCCAAGGGAATGCCGGGAGACATGCAAGGTCATGGGGTACGACGTGCCCAAGGGCACCACCGTGTTTGTGAACGTGTGGGCGATCGGCAGGGACACCAAGTACTGGACCGACGCCGAAGTGTTTAAGCCGGAGCGATTCGAGAGCGGCGCAATTGATTTCAAGGGCACGGACTTCGAGTTCTTACCCTTCGGAGCAGGGCGAAGAATGTGCCCTGGAATGACGTTTGCACAGCCTAGCATGGAGCTCGCGCTCGCCTCGCTGCTATACCACTTCGACTGGGAGCTCCCGGTTGGAGTCTCACGAAGCGAGCTGGACATGGCAGAGGAGCTGAGCGTCACCATCCAGAGGAAGAACAGTCTTCACCTGCGCCCAGTCGTTCGTGTGCCCCTGCAAGCTGCCCTCTAGGCTGTCGCGGCATTGTGCCCTCGTCCGAAGGTTTGTGCTGCCTTCATAAGATGTCGTACTTTATCTATCACAATATAGGCTATCACGGCTTTGTATCTGCCTTCTGGCAATGGCGCAAACCTATATTGCACATTTAGGTATGTAACGAAGAGGTTTTTATGTAACAAATTACACCGTTGAACTGATGAGTACATCATAAAGCAAATAATTTGGATGTTGATACAACACGTGCCGCGTAATAAGTTCGTACGAAAAAATTAGGGACCGGCAGGAGCAGTGCATGTTCATTAAGAAGCAAAAAATATATACAAAGTGGCAATGCCAGGGACACGACGGAAACCCCAAGGATATCATACCGCATGTGGATTACTCATGCGTTAGGTTAATTCTTGGTCCAAAACACCTTTGGACGTCCTTGGCTTGCCCCACACATGAATGATCTTGTTTCCTAAATTCAAAGTGCATTCATCAAGCAGCAATGTATTCACGATAACTTTATGAATATGTGCAATCTTGTGAGGCGTTTCCACCGGAACAAAACATCGGCGCTATTCTTCAAGCTTGACATCAAGAAAGTATTTGACTCTACTCGTTGGGACTATCTCCTCGACCTTCTCAAACACCTAGAGTTCCTCCGCGTTTTCGAGGTTGGGTTCCGGCCCTCTTGTCCTCGTCATCGTCGCGAGTCTTGCTTAATGGTATTCCGGGCAACCCTATCAAGCTTGGGAGGGGCTTGAAGCAAGGAGATCCTCTATCCCCTCTTCTTTTTGTTCTGACCATCGATCCCCTATACCATATTCTCTGTTAGAGTTAAACACGAACTTTGCACGGAACGTGCACGCGGCCAAGTAGGAGTAAAATCCATGTACGAGTATGTCTGGTTAATGCATGTATAGGTGGCCGAGTTGGACTAGAGTTGTTGTCCGAGTAGGTTAGCTTGTAGTCTATCTTGGGCATATTTATATGCGTGTAACCTGGCTTGTAAACCACATCATGGATTTGTGAAGTTAAATACAGATCAAACAGGAGCGATACGCTCCTGCGGCAATACCCAGCTTCGCGTGCGTGTGTTTCGCTTCCGGCCGGCTGGCCGTTGTATGCGCGTGGGGTACTAGTTGATCTACGTATTGATCAGGGTAGCTGAGGTAGACTAGCTACACTAATACGTGGGTGTTGCTGGCTTTGTACTGCGGTGTGTCTCGACGTAAGGCACTTCGTCGAGTTCGTCAGTGTTGGTTCGCTTCATCGTCGTTCGTCGTTGGTTGTTGCCGTCGCCGAAAAGTACTCGGCGGCGGGTCTGGGCCAACAATTGGTATCTAGAGTAAGGTTGATCTTCTAGTAACAGGAGGTCATGTTGGACGACGAGAAGACCAAGCAGCTGGCGGAGTGCTCCGGTGTGGCAAAAGTAATTGCTGCTCTGGTGAGACCGGAGTATCCACAATTCGACCGTGGGAACTTCATGGTGTGGGCGACCATGATGGAGTGGGCGCTCGAGGCCAATGAGCTCTGGGAAGCCGTCGACCCCGGCGGTGAGGAGTACCTGAAGGGTGGTGCCTTGTATCGGAAGGATCGCCAGGCTATCACGGCCATCTGTTCGATGATGCCGGTGGACGTACAACATCATCTTATCTCGAAGACATCAGCAAAGGAGGCGCGGGACACGCTCAAGACATTGCATCTAGGGCACTCGCATGTGCGCGAGGCGAACTTGCAAACTTTGCTGAAGAATTACGAGAATCTGAGAATGGGAGAAGATGAGACGGTGGACGCCTTCGCCGCAAGGGTGGCAACAATGGTAAACGGGATTCGCGGTATCGGAGAGAAGTTGGAGGACATCTCCGTGGTTCGGCGTTTCCTACGTGCTGCTCCACTGCGCTACATGCCGATTGTGTCAGCGATCGAGCAGTGTGTTGATCTCAAGACTCTCACTTTGGATGATCTGGTTGGTCGCTTTAAGGCCCATGACGAGCGGATGAAACTGAGTTATGGTGATGCAAAAGAGGATGAGTACCTGATGCTAACGCGTGCTCAATGGCAGGCAATGATTTCCAAAGAGAACAATTTCGACAAGGCGTTCGGTAGCGGCGGAATGTACCGTCCCGCAAAGGACACCGACGAACAATCGGAGAAGCCAAAGAAGAAAAAGTTCGACAAGAAGAAGATCCGTTGTCACAACTGTAATCTACTCGGGCACTTCAAATCGGAGTGCAAGAATTCCCCGAAGAAGAAGGCGCTCATGGCCTAGTTAGAAGATGAAGGTGTCATGATGTTGATGTGTGAACTCGTGAACGAGGAGGGTCCAGTTCTTTAAACGCAGGCTAAATAAATTGTCCCGCTACATGAAGAAAAAGTTCGCTCTCGAGATCATGGTTCAGAAACTCGTGTCAATGCTACGGACATGGGGTGATTTTGAAACCAACATCGGTGTTACGGGCATAAGTGCTAATTTCACTGGAGCGGATGCAGCAATTGCCGCGTGTGCTCGGCCATGGAGGGGTAATTTTTGTGTGATGCGTCCACAGAAAACGAAGACGTACGTGGCGTCGGAAGTCCACGAAGAAACAAAAACTGTTGTTGATGCTAGCGCAAAAGTGAAGACGAGTGCAGCGGCTACGGACGAACTGGAAGTTGCTGGTGTATCGAGTGCAAGCGCAGCTAGCTCAATGGTGCAGATACATGGAGTTGATGGCCACGACGCGGTATTTCATGTCTCAGAAAACAGACAATCCACAAAGTTCGAAGGGAGCAGCAGTCCATCAAAGATGCATGGCTCAAAAGGAGGATCTGGTAGCTCACGTGATGAGCTAGCTCCACTGGATCAAGGTAGCATGCCACACGAGGCTTGCAGTGCTTGTGTTGGGCCAGCAAGTGGACTTGCATGCAAAGACAAGCCAAGTGATCAAGGATAGAAAGGCCACGCGCCTGGAAGGCTAGTTTCGGCTGGGTGGCCGCTGAGCAGTCCAGCAGATATGCCAGGTCCATTGCCTGTGCATGTACGTGCAGTTTTGCCATGCATGGCCACTGCAATGCAGGGAGATGGGAACGGCAATGTAACGCCGGTATCCGAGGATGAAAATTATGCTTTGACAACAGCAATGTGTGAAGCAAACAATGAGGTGTCGCTCCTTAATGTACAAGGAGCCACACAGGCAATGTCGCCTCAGACATTACAGGAGAAAAGGACACATCCATCTACAACCGAACATCTACAACCGGTGTTCGACATACATCCAGAGGAAGCTCTTTGGACAAAAGACTCGGAAAAGGTGAAACGGAGTGGATGGCGATGTCTAGCAAACGCCGAGGAACTGGCCGAATTCAAGGGCGCAAATACGAATGAGTGTTGGCGTCAGGCTATGGGAGAAGAGTTGAGGTCGATCCACGACAATAATGCATGTGAGCTTGTGGATCTTTCCAACAATGAAAAAGTCATGGATCTCAAGTGGGAATTTATGATCAAGAAAGATGTCGATGGGTCCGTGAAGCACAAAGCGAGGCTCGTAGCCAAAGAATACGTGCAAGAGGAAGGTGTGGACTTCGAAGAAGTGTTCATTCCCGTTGCAAGGATGGAATCAGTGAGATTACTCATAGCTCTTGTGGTTCAAGAATCATGGAAGATACATCACATGAATGTAAAATCTGCGTTTTGAATGGCGAGTTAGAAGGAGATGTGTATGTGAATCAGCCACCGGGATTCATCAAAGAGGAAGAGGAACACAAGGTACTGAAGCTGCACAAAGTCTTGTACGGGCTACGGCAAGACCCCCGGGAGTGCAACATCAAACTTGATCAGATTTTGGTTTCTCTTGGATTTGAGAAAGCCCCACTAGAGCATGCAATGTACAAGAGAGGTGAAGAAAGGGATCGTCAACTAGTTGGCATCTATGTCGACGACCTGCTGATAACTGGAGCAGATGAAGAGGTGATTGCAAAGTTCAAGCTACAAATGAAGGAGCTTCTCAAGATGGATGATCTCGGCCTTTTGAGTTGCAACCTCGGGACAGGGGTACATCAAAAGCTGGAGAGGATCACATTATGTCAGGAGGCATACGCAAGGAAGGCACTTGAAAGTTGTGACATGAAAGATTGCAATCCAATTGATGTTTCAGTGAAACCTCATCTTGAGCTGAGCAAGGAGGTGGTGAAACTACTTGGCTATAGTGGTAGAGACAAGGAAGGGATTGTTGACGACCGTAAGAGTACCTCGGACGTGGCATATTTCCTTGGTGGAAGCATAATAAGCTGGCTATCACGAAAGCATAAAGTGGTTACATCGACTTCAAGTGATGCAGAGTGTCAAGGTGTGTGTGGTTAGGAAGGCTACACGGTGATCTCATGAATCGAGATCCGGAACAAGTGGTGCTCAATGTTGATAGTGAGTCTACAACGTTTCTACATAAGGATCCAGTGCGGCGTGATAGGAGCAAGTACATTGATATGATGTATCACTATATAAATGTCGGAGTAAATGACCACGGGTAGTCTAGCCGGCTCCCCCTGGCACTTCAGAAAAATTATAGGCCGATCGAGCCTTCAAGCATCCAAGACGTGGGGCCGCCTTCCCCCAGCTGGCTACCTCTCAGGCCGGCTGCACGAAGGCGGCCCAGCCCTAAAATCCTCGTGAAGAAAACCACGAGAGGGACGGCTCCAAGAAGCCGGCCACGAGAAGGCCGACTTCAAGAAGCCGGCCCCCCAGCAGGCGGCCAAGATCGTGCCCTCAGAGTCTGCACCCACATAACGGTGATGAGACAGGGCGTGGCAACAGTGAAGCATGCCACCCCCGAATCCCGGTACACGCATGGCCACAGTGCGTCGCACGGGGCGTCCATCACCCATCCGGCGCGACACTGTTGCCATGTTGACCATGACGTCACCCGCGGTGAGCTGTCAGTACAACCTGTGGGTGGCGGGCCCCCTCAGTCAGGGAGACGCCTAAAGGCGGTCGGCCTCCCCCAGCTGGCCTGAGGTATGGCCGACTCCCCATTGCCGGCTAGTTCACTCCCTCGAAGGAGGCGGCCCATTAAGGAGATAAGACGGGGTAAGGCTACAACGATAAGCCGCCAGGCGGCATCACTGTAGCCATGCTTACCACGACAAAGCCCTCGTCACCAGAGGCGAGGCGATAGTAACCAGCCTCCGACAAGACCCCTGAGCAGTGGGACTGGCCTGTCGACCAGAAGGCCGGCAGCCAGCGGGGTCCACCAGTCGGCGGAGAAGCCGGCGAGCGTAGACACAGACGGCTAGGGCCCACGCCCAGCCGGATTACCATTGTACTCCTGGGGGGTAGGCCTATATAAACCCCCCAGGGCACCCATGCAGGGGGATCCTTTTCAGAGTTTTTAGACACCACATTGAGAGGGGAAGCGAGCTAGCCTTGCCTCTCTTCTCCCTCTCACCGAACAACTCAAGGAGCCTTTTGTAGCTACTTGTCGATCTAATGACCATGCGGAGACCCCACAGAGCAGCAGTAGGGGTGTTATCTCCATGGAGAGCCCTAAAGCTGGGTAAGATCCGCCGGCGTGCATGTCTTCGCCTTATCCCGTTTCCAGGCACCGGCGATGTTTTATTGGCTCCCACAATGATAGGCCACCCGTTGGCATATGTCGCACCAACCACCCGACATTTGGCGCCCACCGTGGGGCCAGGTGCACCGTCGTCCGGAGACCTGTTCTGGACGGGAACCCTCTTCCTTCCCAGCGTGCGTAGCCAGCCCGGCTCGCCCGATGGCGCTTGCCCCGACGCGTTGCAAGGCGTCGCCGATGCCTGCGCGGCGAGCTGCCTCGCCGATCTTCTTGGCGAGGCTCGCATCTCCAACGAGCCCGCATCCGATGCGGGCACATGCTGCCCCGAGAGCCACCTTGTCAGCCTCCTCGACCAACTCCACGTCTCCGGCGAGCTTGCCGCGGACTTGGAGTCGGTTGGCTCCACCGACCCGATGCTTGTCGACTTTGACACGGCGTCGCTTGACGCCTTCCCCACCAACGTAGTAATCATCAACGACCCTCTTCCTCGAGCCGACAGCAGCGACAGCGCCATCACCGAGGTACTGGTCATCAGCCACGGCGCCACCTCCGGCAAAAACGCCCACGATGCCCTCCAGACGGTGCTGCACGACTTGTCCGCCCCCATTTCAGCCGACGTCGACGCCAAGACACTGGAGGCGCGCCGCCTCGCCCTCATTACGGAGGGCCAGAAGCTAGCTTCCATGAGATGCCTCACCGAGGCTCACCAGCGCGAAGTGGACCGCGCCGCCTTCGGCACGCCGCCTCCCGACGAGCCGAGCGCGTCGGCATCATCAAGAAACGCGGTGCGACTATCGCCGACATGCTGGGAGCAGACCGCCCAGTCTATGCCACGCCTCTCGAGAATCTACGCGCCGCCCAGGCGGCCGCAGACGAGTTGAATGCACTGGGGCCCGACGAGCTCCCTTACATGACCAGACGCATCCAGCAGCTTATCGACGCGGCCACAGAGCGGCATGAAGCTGGTGTCCGCGCCGAAAGTCCTCCCCCACGCCGAGAGCATGGTGCGACGTCCCGAACGCCGACTGCGGGCAACACCCGCGCAAGGAAAGAAAAGGAGCCGGTTGCCAGCCGCAGCCGGACTCGAATCTCCATCGAGCGTTATGCAGAAGGCTGCCCTCGAGCCGTGGAGTGGCGGGGCGACCCGCCTCCTCCTCCACCTCGTGGGGAGAGATATCCCACTCTGCCGCTTGTCACGCATCCGACTCTCAGCGGCCGACTGCGCCGCCGCGAAGGAGTCGGCGAGAATTACGCCCGCCAATGGATCGACCGCCTAGCGCGATCCCTGGCTCTGGAAGAAGAAGATGATGTCGGCCCGCCTTGCTTCGGCCCCCGCATCCGCGACGAGCCCTTCCCCAAAGGGTTCTCGCTCCCAAGAGACACGCCCAAGTACAATGGCTCCGTGAAGCCAGAAGACTGGTTGATCAACTACTCCACTGCGGTTAGCATCGCGAATGGCAACAGGCGTGTTGCCGTGAAGTATGTCCCCCTCATGCTCCAAGGCACGACAGCTGGCTAGACTTCACAGAAGCTTTCATCCGCAACTTTACCAGCACCTACAAACGGGCTCCCAAGCCCCGACAGCTCTCCTTGTGTGTACAAGGGCCCAATGAATCAACTCGCGACTACCTCACGCGTTGGGCCGAGCTCCGCAATTCCTGCGAAGGGGTGCATGAGGTTCAAGCTATAGAGTGCTTCACCGCTGGGTGCTGAGAAGGCACCCTCCTCAAGCACCGACTCATGTGCGACGAGCCGACTACCCTCGACGAGCTGCTGATCATAGCTGATAAATACGCCACGGCCGATTCCTCAATGAAGACCGAGCTCCGAGTAGACGCCTCTGGGAAGGTGCTCGCTCCGAGTCCCAAGACGCCGGCAGGAGACTCTAGCCGACGCCCGTACCAGAACGACCACAAGCGCAAGGCTCCCATGCCGCCTTCCATCAGTCGGCAGGTGGCCACAATCGAAGACGAACAACCCGAAGGGCGGCCCACGCCCAAGAAGCAGAAAGGCAGCAGGCCGGCTTGGCAGTCGGCTTTCTCCTATGAGCAAGCACTTGATGCCCCCTGCAAGTTCCACAGCGGCGCGAAGCCTTCAAACCACACGACCCGGAAATGCCACTGGCTCACGCGGATCTCCAAGGGCGAGGGATAGCACTGCCTCCGCCTGATGGTCAGCCGCCTCCGGCCCCTCCGCAGCCGGCCGCTCGACCAGCAGTCGGGGCTGTTCAAGACGAGTTCCCCGACGAACATGCCGCCTACGTCGTCTTTACGAGCCAACCAGAAGATCGGCATAGCCGGCGTCGACAACACCAAGAAGTCAACGCAGTTGCCTCCAACAACCCCGAGTTCATGCACTGGTCAAAAAGGCCTATCGGTTGGAGCCGGGCCGATCACCCAGAGGTGATGCTGTCTCCCGGCTCTTACGCGTTGGTTTTGGACGCCACCCTCGCAACAGAAAGGCGAGCTGCCCGTTTCTCCCGCGTGCTGATAGATGGCGGGAGCAGCATCAACATACTGTACCGTGACACCATGGAGAAACCGAGCATCAAGACGAAGCAGCTCATGCCTAGTCAGACTGTGTTCCATGGCATCGTACCCGGCCTGTCCTGCTCCCCAATCAGCAAGATCAAGATAGATGTCCTCTTCGGGGACAAGGATCATTTCCGCCGAGAGGCAGTGTGGTTTGAGGTAGTGGATCTAGAGAGCCCTTACCACGCGTTTCTTGGCCGACCTGCTCCGGCCAAGTTCATGGTTGTACCCCACTATGCCTACCTCAAGATGAAGATACCGAGTTCCAAGGGCATCATCACCATAGCCGGAGACTACAAGAAATCCTCCGGCTGTGCGGCAGCTAGCAGCCGGCTGGCCAGTCCCTCGTGATTGCTGAAGAGAAGAAGATACTAGATCAAGTCGTGGCCATGGCCGTCAAGCAGTCGGCCCTGTCTCCCGACCCCAAGGAGTGTGATGCCCAAGGTTCTTTCCAGCCGGCCAAAGAAACAAAGAAGGTACTTCTGGACCCGGAGCACCCAGAAAGGTTTGCCACCATCAGGGCAAACCTAGACAACAAATAGGAAGGCGAGCTCGTCGATTTCCTCCATGAGAATCGGGACATCTTCGCATGGTCCCCCAAGGACATGCCGGGTGTTCCGAAGGAATTCGCCGAGCACAAGCTACACGTCTGAGAAGGTGCAAAACTAGTCAAACAGCCCCTCCGCTGACTATCGAAAGAGAAAAGAAGGATTGTAGGAGAAGAGATAGCCTGGCTTCTGGTAGCCGGCTTCATTATGGAAGTTTTCTTTCCAGAGTGGCTCACCAACCCGGTCCTCGTGCTGAAGAAAAATAACAAGTGGCGCATGTGCATAGACTACACTAGCCTCAACAAGTCCTGCCCCAAAGATCCCTTCGCCCTGCCAAGGATTGACCAAGTAATAGACTCCACAGCCGGATGTGAGCTGTTGAGCTTCTTGGATGCTTACTCAGGCTACCACCAGATAAAGTTGGATCCAGCTGACCGCCTGAAGACCGCCTTCATCACACCATTCGGAGCTTTCTGCTACCTGACTATGACATTCGGCTTGAGAAATGCCGGTGCCACTTCTCAGCGTTGCATGTAGAAATGCCTCCTCAAGCAGCTCAGCAGAAACGCCCACGTCTATGTAGACGATATTGTGGTGAAGATGGAGAAGCGCGGCACCTTGCTAGAAGACCTCAGAGAGACATTTGAAAACTTGCGCCGGTTTCAAATCAAGCTCAACCCCGAGAAATGCGTGTTTGAAGTACCGGCCGGCTAGCTTCTAGGCTTCCTGGTCTCCGAATGCGGCATCGAATGCAACCCAGTGAAGATCAAGGCCATAGAGAGAATGGAGATTCCCACCAAGCTATGAGACGTCCAGAAGTTCACCGGATGCTTGGCTTCCCTGAACCGCTTCATCAGCCGGCTCGGAGAGAAACCTCTCCCCCTTTACCGACTCATGAAGAAGTCCACTCACTCCGAGTGGAACGACCAAGCAGATCAAGCTTTCCATGAGCTAAAGAAGATGCTGACCACGCCGCCTGTCTTGGCGGCACCGACTGAGAAAGAGCCCATGCTCCTTTACATTGCCGCCACTAGTCGGGTGGTCAGCACAGTTATCATGGTCCAGCGCCTAGAAGAAGGCCGAGCTCAGTTAGTCCAGAGGCCGGTGTATTATTTAAGCGAAGTATTATCCGCCTCGAAGCAAAACTACCCACACTACTAGAAGATGTGTTACGGTGTGTACTTCGCTGCCAAGAAGCTCAAGCCCTACTTTCAAGAGCACCCCATCACGGTCGTATGTACTGCCCCGCTCGCCGAGATCATAGGCAGCCGGGATGCATCTGGCCGGGTGGCAAAATGGGCCATTGAGCTAGCTCCCTACATGATCTTCTACCAGCCCCGCACCGCCATTAAGTCCCAAGCACTGGCCGACTTCCTCGTCGACTGGGCCAAAACCCAGTACCTGCCACCGGCCCCCGACTCCACTCATTGGCGGATGCACTTCGATGGGTCCAAGATGCACACCGGCTTGGGAGCCGGCATCATCCTCACCTCTCCCAAGGGCTACAAGCTCAAGTACACATTGCAAATTCATTTTGCCGCCTCCAACAATGTGGCCGAGTACAGGGCGCTCATACACGGGCTCCGGCTAGCCAAAGAGCTCGGCATCCGCCGGATCCTGTGCTATGGCGACTCGGATTTGGTGGTCCAGCAGTCATCTGGCGACTGGGACGCCAAGGACGCGAACATGGCGAGCTACCGCTTCCTCGTTCAGCAAATCAGTGGATATTTTGAAGGATGCGAGTTCCTTCATGTACCACGGGCCGACAACGTGCAAGCAGATGCCCTGGCATGAATAGGCTCCACCCGGCAAGCTATACCAGCCGTCGTTTCTCTCCACCACCTCCTCAAGCCGTCTATAAAGCCTTCTCCAGAATCTGATTCCATCTTCGTGCCACCTGACCCCGACACAGTCGGATCCGACTTGGGGAGCCAAGCAGGCGGCTCGGGGACTTTGACAGGCGGCCTGGGGACTGCCATAGTCGCACCCGGCCTGGGAACTTCGGAACTCGGCCCAGGGGCTACTGCAACCGGCACGGGGACTGCATCGACACAACAGGCGGTGGCCGACTCCAACTCTTCACCACCCAGCCCACCCACCCTGGTCACAGTAGCAGTTTTGACAGTAGAAGAAGTCGCAGCTCCATCATGGACATGGTGGGCCCATTCAAGATGGCACGCGGCGGCATGACACATCTGCTCGTCGCTGTGGACAAATTTACCAAGTGGATTGAAGCAAAGCTGATCAAGAAGCTGAATGGGCCAACTGCCATGACGTTCATCGCAGATATCACGACCCGGTATGGCGTACCGCACAACATCATCATCGACAATGGTACAAATTTTGCAAAGGGAGCACTGGCACGTTTCTATGCAACACACGACATCCGGCTGGACCTAGCGTCCGTTGCCCACCCGCAGTCAAACGGACAGGTCAAGCGAGCAAACGGCCTCATCCTCTCTGGCATCAAGCCCTGACTGGTCGTGCCACTGGAGCGTTCGGCCGGCTGTTGGCTCGACGAGCTACCGGCCGTCCTCTGGAGTTTGCGCACTATCCCAAACAAGTCAACCGGCTTAACCCCTTTCTTCCTTGTATATGGTGCCGAGGCTGTCATCCCAACTGACATTGAGTTCGACTCACCTCGGGTCACCATGTACACAAAGGTGGAGGCCAAGGAAGCATGAGAAGACGGCGTCGACCTGCTGGAAGAAGGCCGGCTGTTAGCCCTCAGCCGGTCCGCCATCTATCAGCAGGGTCTGCGCCGCTACCACAGCCGGAAGGTCAAGTCAAGATCATTCCAAGAGGGCGATCTTGTGCTCCGGCTGATCCAGCGAACAGCCAGCCAACACAAGCTCTCGGCCCCTTGGGAGGGCCCCTTCGTCATCAGCAGAGCTTTAGGCAATGACTCCTACTACCTAATCGACGCGCAGAAGCCGAAGGCACGCAAGAGAGATGATTCCGGCAAGGAGTCGGAACGACCATGGAACGCCAATCTCCTCCAAAGATTTTATAGTTAAAAAGCAGTATGCACCACACTACCTTTTGTACTAAGTACGAGACAAAGGGTCCCCCGAGGAGCACTCGGGGACTACCCTCTTTTATCTATGAATGATGAGTATCATGCCTATGACTATGTTACTACATTTGCTTTTTCGTCCGGCACCGGGTTCGCCCAGTCGGCCCGGGGACTCGCCACCTTGAGTTATATCTAAAGTTCTGCCTGCAGTCAGACAAGTAGTGTGCTGGCACCCAAGCCCCCTCTTGTCAAAAGTCGCAGCTCGAAGAAACGACTGTCCGACTGGCAAGAGCCAAGGGCAGGAAAGGATGCCCACATGAAAAACGGCTAAGGACTAACGAACTTATATAACGCGAGCCGGCCTCCCGCCCCGCCAACCGGCTACCAGAGCAGCCGGCTGGCCGGCTTCCCGTTCACCTTGCTACAATCTAAGAAAGCTCGAGTACTTGTCTTCCCAAAACAACCAAGTCCTTCTCCAGCCACAGACTGCAGAGCAGCTGTCCGACTGGGTAGGCGGTGGCCAAGGGAAGGCGGCAAAGGAAAAAGCCAAAAGGATGAAAAGCAAACATGAACGGAAGCCAAACACATGCATAATTATATTTACACAAAAGACCTTCAAAAGGCCAGCATTCAACAGAGTTTGAATACACCCCCAGTGGGTGGAACTGTGCAAATTTAATAAAAATTGTTCAAAAGAGTAACAAGCAGGAAAGCAAGGACGGCGGATCCGGCCAAGGGAGCAACGTGCGAGTTGGGCAGGTTGGTGGAGTCGGCAGTGCTGGCTGGAGGAGTGACCGGCTGGCGAATCTCGACATGATTTTCACCTCTTGCAGGCGGCACGCTTGCATGCGCCTCGTTGCTAGAGGCACGATCAGGCTGAGGCGGGCTGGTCGCTTCGCTGTCTGGCACAATGTCTTCACCATCCTCTCCCTCTTCCCCTTTGCCCTCATTGCTGGAAGCAATCTCCTCCGCCGAGTCCTAACCTTCTGCCGGCTTCAGCCCGAACCACTCCTCCGGCTGAGCGACACCGGCATCATCCACCTCAGGGGCAAAGGCGCTGGTGTCGGTGTACTCGGCGATCGCCGAGGCGCGCTGGACGATAGCCGGTCGCACCGCCTCCAGCTCCTTGTCGGCCTCCTGCCGCCAGGTGCTCAGCTGGTCCAAGTTTAGCCAAGGATACCAAGCTCGGACGAATTCCAACGCCCGCCCAGCGCCGGACCGGGCCGCTGATGCCTTCCAAGCCTTGAAGCAGCCGACTGCGACCTCCAGCCAGTCGGCAGTCCGACTTGGGGTACGGGGAACCACCTCGCCAGGCCAGAGGGTGGCCAGCACTTGCGCCCCGGCGCGCTGAAGACGGCGGAGCATGCGGTGGGCCGGCTGCAGGCGGGCTTGAAGCGCCAGAAGCAGCTCCTCAAGTGACCGGTTGGCATCCGATGCAATCTCGGCCCCTGCCTGCCGTCGCGCGTCACAGTAGGCCTCGATGGCTTGGATAGCAGCAGCAGAGTAACCGGGAAAGTAATCTGCACAAAGAAGAAAGCAGCAGCACAAAATCAAAAGACGAACCAGATGGTAGGAGGCAGGCAAAGAAACGAAGAAGAAGGCGGCCTACCGTCGATTAAGTCTTCCACTCGGCTGTAGCCTTGACTCAGCGCCTGCCTTGCCTCGGCCCAGTTCGCCTCCTCGGTTTCATATTCGGCTTTGAGGGCAGCCTCGCTGTCCTGCGCCGCCGTCAGGGCCACCTTGTGGCTCTCCTCCTGGTCGGCCAGTTTCTTGGCCAGGTGATCACGCTCTTGAGCCAGGGCGGTGCACTCGGCCTCCTTGGTGCGAAGGGCGGACTGGGCTCCGCTTAGCTGATCCCTTAAGTCAGCATTGGCCCCTGCAGATATGAAGAAAGAAGTCGTCAGGAAAAGATCCGACTCGACTGCTGAGCAGTCGCCCCGAATCTCGGGGACTACACCCAGTGGGTGTGCTGACGCGCCCCCACTTGAGATAAAAGATGAAGCACTTACTCTGACTCTCGATCAGATCAATGGCTTTCTGATTCAACTCCTGGGCCTGGGAGTTGAAAGCAGCTGCGCGAAGGTTATGATACTCCTGTAGATAAGATAAGAGATGCGAGTAAGAACAAGACGGCAATCAAAGTCTACCAAGAAGTTCCAAGCCGCCTGCTCAGCAGCCGACTCGGAACTCGGGGACTACACCCAATGGGTGCGCTGACGCGCCCCCATGGAAGAAATTAGGAGCAATCGACGAAGATCAGGAGGACTCACCCGAATAACCATTCGCGTCGTGAGAAACTCTTGAGTGTACTACTTCAGCGGGTAGCTTGGGCCTGAAGCCGATTCCGGACGTCCTGCGCCGCCACGTTCAGAACGGCCGTCCCGCCACCCGGCGTCCACCCAGACGAGCTATCGCTGGCCGCTTCCAGGTCCTGGGCCGACGAGCTGGCGCCCACAATTTTTTGCGGCTCCAGCGTCGAAGTCGCCTTCCCCGTGCATCGACGAGACGGCGACGAGACCACAAGATCCGCCCCCACAGTCGGCTCGCCTCCAGCCGGCTGCACGGGCGGCGCATCAGGCCAGCTTCCTTGGCCCGTTCCAGTCGGCAGCGACGACACCACCTCCCTCTTCATCTCCGGCTGGCCGCGGCCGGCCTCCTCCGTCGGGGGCACTGGGATGTCGGGAGCCGCGGCGCGAAGGGGGATGATGAGCTGCGGAGGCTGGTTCTACAGGGCCTCCGCCTCCCACTACGCGGTCGCGGCCTCTGCCTGGACCTTGGCAGTCGCGTCGGCTCGCGCTTCCGCCGACTTCTCCCTCGCCTCCCGAGCCGCCCTCCGCTCCTCCGCCTCTCGCTCCTCCCGCGCCTCCCGCACGTTCCGCTCTGTCGCCTCTAGGAGATCGGCGCGGGGATTCACATGGCGGGAGCTTGAAGACCCTCCCATGGCTCCGACTATGGAGGTGGCAGGGACTCGCCCGAGGGAAAGTGGGGCCCTGTTTGATAAGTCAAGAAGAAGGCTTAGAAGAATATCAACCGAAGAAGAAAAAGAAAGGCGTAAGAAAAACGACACTTACGCTGAAACCGCCTGCGGCTGCTTCACCACCTTGCGGAAGCGGGCTGCCTTCGCGGCCGCTTCGTCCCGCTTGGTTGCCTCCGCGGTACTCTTGGGCTTCTTTGGCCGACTGCCAAAGTGGGTCGATGCGGCCCGATGTTTCTGCGCGCCACCATGAGCAGCCGGTGTGGCAGATGGGCCCGCAGCTTGATGATCGGGCACCGGTCGGCGGCACGGAACAACTTCGGCCTCATCGTCATCCGGCCAGTCCTCGAATGCGGCCCCGAGCCCAGGGCCGCCTGCCTCACTGCCTTCCCCTGCGATGTCGTCTTCCATGGTGGCTGCCCCCAGGTCTGGGTCGTCGACGTCGTCCATCGTGCGGTCAGGAAGAAACTGGCATTCCACCCCCGCAGCCCCGGTTGCCGTCGGAAGAAGGGGGTTCTGCTGAAAACTAGACGACTGATCAGGAGTCGACCATCATGAACCCGGCGACAAGACACGAAGAAAAGAAGAGAAACTTACCGTAGGCAGAGGATTGGCGCGAGAGTACGGCTCCTTGCCGTACTGCCACTCCTCGGTGAGCTTGTAGTTGGAAATGTAGTTCACCATTTAAGACACCTCGGCGTGAGGCATCTCCTTGGTGCTTAGCCGGCACAGGTCGAAGCGGCCGCTCATCTGGCAGATCATGTGAGGTCGGCCCTGGAGCGGGAGCACCCGGCGCTCCATGAAGGCGGCCACCAGGTCGGCCCCGGTCCGGCCCTCCAACTGAATCATCACCGGGAGCCGTGCAACGGAGGCAGCCCCACCCTGAGACAGCGACCTGGCCCGATAGGACCATGAGGGCTGCCTTCCAGCCGGCGGGCCGGCTATGTAAGCCGGCAGATTGACGAAGTCGCCTTGCGGAGCGATGTTCTTCACGTAGAAGTAAGATTTCTGCCAGAGCTTCACCGACTGGATCAGCGGGATGGGTGGAAATGGATTGTTGTCGCTCGTCCTCCGCATGGCGATGAAGGCGCCGCATGGGGCGGGCACGCCCGCGACGACAGTGCCAAGCTTGCACTGGAAGAATTACCCCCAGAGTTCGAGGGTGGGGAGGACGCTAAGAAAGCCCTCACATAGGGCGACGAAGGCCGACAGCAGCATCATCGCATTTGGAGTGAGGTGATGCGGCTGGAGATGATAAAACTCGAGGAAGGAGCGGAAGAACCCGCACGCCGGCAGGCCGAAGCCGCGCAGGCAATGCGAGCGCAAGATTACCCGCTCATCCTCCTCCGGTGCCGGCGAGATCTCCCTCTCCGGCACGAGACAGAACTGCACGAAGTTCGCACCTGGCAGCTGCCGTGTTCGGCGGAGGAAGTCGACATGGTCATCATGGACGTTGGAGCCATCCCAGGAGCTCGACGGCGCCATGGGGACGACGCAGCAACGAGAAAGGTGCGGCGGCGGGGAGGCGCGCGACCCTATGACGATAGGGCAACGGCGAGCCAAGAAGATTGGCGGAAGAGCCGGGCGGCGGCAGGAAGCTGTGGCGACGAAGAGGAAGAAGAAGAAGGAAGGGGCGGGGCAAGGGCGAGCGTGAGAGCATTTGCCGCTCCCCCTCCTCCCCCCTACTTATAGCCTTGTGCGGCGAAGCCGAGGAGGCGAGGCGTAGGGGGACGTGGGATTAACTGCGCCCACTCTCCCACGCCCCGCGATTATTGTGCCTTCACGACATGCGGTAACTGCCGCTGGGAGGCGCGCGGTCCATCCGGGCCGCAGAAGATCCGTGCGTGGACCGGGGCCCGGTAGTGGCGGCCCCCGGACTGCGACGGCGTCCCGTCACGCGCATGGGCTGGCAGGCTCTTCCAGTCGTAGGATGCCACGTGGCGCGCAGGCGACGAGCGGTCAGCTCGCAGCCTGACTCGTGCGCCGCCTGGTTCCCGCCTTCAAGCTCCAAAACCTCCAAAAGACGACTCACCTAATCAAAGCTGGCTCCCAGTTTCCGGCTCCTCAAGATAGGAAGCTGATTGAGCTTCTCGTCTTTTTTCTGCCTCGGAGCCCAACCAGCTTCGGGGACTACTGTCATAGTAAATGACCACGGATAGCCTAGCCGGCTTCCCTGGCACTTCAGAAAAATTATAGGCCGATCGAGCCTTCAAGCATCCAAGATGTGGGGCCGCCTTCCCCCAGCTGGCTACCTCTCAGGCTGGCTCCACAAAGGCGGCCCAGCCCTAAAATCCTCGTGAAGAAAACCATGAGAGGGACGGCTCCAAGAAGCCGGCCACGAGAAGGCCGACTCCAAGAAGCCGCCCCCAGCAGGCGGCCAAGATCGTGCCCTCAGAGTCTGCACCCATATAACGGTGATGAGACAGGGCGTGGCAACAGTGAAGCCCGCCACCCCCGAATCCTGGGACACGCATGGCCACAGTGTGTCGTACGGGGCGTCCATCACCCGTCCGGTGCGGCATTGTTTCCATGTTGACCATGATGTCACCCACGGCGAGCTGTCAGTACGACCCGTGGGTGGCGGGCCCCCTCAGTCAGGGAGATGCCTAAAGGCGGCCAGGCCTCCCCCAGTCGGCCTGAGGTATGGCCGACTCCCCTTTGCCGGCTAGTTCACTCCCTCGAAGGAGGCACCCCATTAAGGAGATAAGACGGGCTAAGGCTACAGTGATAAGTCGCTAGGCGGCAGCACTGTAGCCATGCTTACCACGACAAAGCCCTCGTCACCAGAGGCGAGGCGACAGTAACCAGCCTCCGACAAGACCGCCGAGCGGTGGGACCGGCCTGTCGACCAGAAGGCCGGCAGCCGGCGGGGTCTACCAGTCAGCGGACCCCACCGGCCGGCAGAGAAGCCGACGAGCGTAGACACAGACGGCTAGGGCCCAAGCCCAGCCGGATTACCATTGTACCCCTGGGGGGTAGGCCTATATAAACCCCCAGGGCACCCATGCAGGGGGATCCTTTTTAGAGTTTTTAGACACCACATTGAGAGGGGAAGCGAGCTAGCCTTGCCTCTCTTCTCCCTCTCACCGAACAACTCAAGGAGCCTCTTATAGCTACTTGTCGATCTAGTGACCATGCGGAGACCCCACAGAGCAGCAGTAGGGGTGTTATCTCCACGGAGAGTCCTGAAGCTGGGTAAGATCCGCCGGCGTGCATGTCTTCGCCTTATCCCGTTTCCAGGCACCGGCGATGTTTTATTGGCTCCCACAATGATAAGCCTCCCATTGGCATATGTCGCACCAACCACCCGACAATAAAGGACTGCGTGGAAGAAGGTAAGGCGGAGGTCAACTACAGTCACACAAATGATCAGCTGGCGGACATCCTAGCCAAGGCTTTGGGTCGAGAGAAGTTCTTGGAGAGGCGAAGGGTCGGTGTCCGAGCTGTGATGCGGCCACGTCGTGTTTAGGGGGGTGATTGTTAGAATTAAACACGAACTTTGCATGGAACGTGCACGTGGTCAAGTAGGAGTAAAATCCATGTACGAGTATGTCCAGTTAATGCATGTATAGGTGGACGAGTTGGACTAGAGTTGTTGTCCGAGTAGGTTAGCTTGTAGTCTATCTTAGGCATATTTATATGCGTGTAACCTAGCTTGTAAACCACATCGTGGATTTGTGAAGTTAAGTACAGATCAAACAGGAGCGATACGCTCCTGCGGCAATACCCAGCTCCGCGTGAGTGTGTTTCGCCTCCGGCCGGCTGGCCGTTGTATGCGAGTGGAGTACTATTTTTTTTCCTGAATACGCAAGTTGCGTATCATTCCATTGATAGGTTGGGAGAGAGTACAAGGGTGAGCGTCGTAGGCCTCGTATACATGAGATGGCGGGCCTAGGCGCTAGATGAGCAGCGAGGGAGGGAGGATGCTCAGCCTCATAGATTACATCTTTATGTTACAGAAACGATCCTATCGAGCCCTTTGACGCCGGCTCTTGCCCAGAGTTTCGCCTCCTGTTTTATGTCCTCGACAAGTTTGTTGTAGGAGGGTGCAACATTGTCGAAGAGAGCTGCATTGTGATGCTTCCAAAGTGCCCAAGAGGTGAGGATGATGATGGAGTTCGTCCCTTTGTGGAGGCAGGCTGGCGTACTGGCCGTCGTTGCCATCCACCAGTCGAAGAAGCTGGAAGCGCCATCAGGGGGAAGGGCGGGAATGCGGCACCATGCCATGATGTCATGCCAAATGATGCGCGAGAAGACGCAGCCGACGAGAAGGTGGTGCAGTGTCTCGTTTTCTTGGCTGCACAACTTGCAAATGGGGTCATGGGGAAGGTTGTGGCACGCTCTCCGGTCGACGGTCCAGCATCTATTGAGAGAGGCAAGCCATAGGAAGATCTTCGCATTGGAAGGAGCCCAAGTTTTCCAGATGGGGCGCCAGAATGGTGCGGTGGTGGCGCCGATGAACAACGTGTGGTAGGCTGAACGTGCGGAGTAGCTCCCATCGGCCGTCCATTTCCAGGAGAGCTTGCCGGGCTCGCTGGAGAGTTGTATAGTTTGGAGCAGCCTCCATAGCTCGACATATTCAATGACCGCGCGAGGGTGTAAGGTGCCATGGATGTTGGTAATCCAGCCTCTGTTGTTGAGAGCATCACTGACAAGGCGTTGGCTTCGTCGACGCCTCGGGATGAGGGCAGAAAGGGTGGGAGCAATCTCGGGGATGGAGCGCCCATTGAGCCAGTGATCCTGCCAGAACTTGCAGGTGTTGCCATTGCCGATGATCTAGGTCATAAAGCACGGAAGAGCACAAAGGCCTCATGATCGGTCGGGAGGTGGAGATGCTTCCGGGAGCGGTCAGGGTCGGTTCGCTGCAGCCAAAGCCACCTGGTGCGGAGGGCGACGCCGGTACGGTGCAGATTGCGAATCCCCAGTCCACCAAGCGTGATGGGATGACACACCTTCTGCCAAGAGATGATGTAGCAGCCAGCATGGGCATCCCTATTGCCGTGCCAAAGAAAAACTCGAATGAGCCTGTTAACCTTCCTGAGGATCGCTGGGTGGAGCGCTAGCGCTAGCAGGATATGCACATGCATGGCGGTGAGGACATGTCTAACAAGAGCAAGCCGCTGGCCTCAGGACAACAGAGAGGCTTTCCAGGTGGCGAGCTTCATGGTAAGCTTGTCGACAAGTGGAAGGAGGGTGGAGGCCGGCACTTTGCGAGTTGAGAGCCGTAGCCCTAGGTATTTGATGGGAAATTCCGCCAGCGGGCAGGAGAGGGAGGCGCCAATGGTGGCGCGGTGGTTGTCGCCGCATCTGATGGGTGAAGCGGAACACTTGAGGAAGTTGGTTCGAAGACCCGAGGCGTTGCCAAAAGTATCGAGCAGCATTGTAGTACTAGTTGATGTACGTATTGATGACGGTAGCTGAGGTTGACTAGCTACACTAATATGCGGGTGTTGCTGGCATTGTATTACTGTGTGTCTTGACGTAAAGCACTTCGTCGAGTTCGTTAGTGTTGGTTCGCTTCGTCGTCGTTCTTCGTCGGTTGTTGCCGTCACCGGAAAGTACTCGACGGTGGGTCTGGGCCAACATTCTCAACAAGGCTACTGCCCAAGAAAAGCTATGTTGAATGTGCAGATGTTGCATGTACGTATATAGGTCTGGGTTTTGTATATTGCACCCGTCACGTCTCTCTCCCCTTGTATGTATCTTGGGAGACAAAAGGCAACCAGTGCACCCCTTGTATCTATATATGTGCCTAGTGCACGATCAATGAAATTATTGATGCACACAATCTCTTTCTTCCAAACTAACATGGTATCAGATAGCAAGTCGATCTCCTAGGCTTCCACCGCCGCCGCCTCTAGCCGCCGCTGCCGCACCATGCCACCGCTGCACCTCCCTGCCGCTGCCCTCTCCCTATAGTTGCGCCCTACTCCCTCAACCCCAACCCTAAATCTAATGCCGCCGCGCCGCCGCCACTCTCCCTACAGCCACGCCCTATCCCCTTCCCCCAACCCTACCCTCACGCGGTCGCGCCGCCACCACTCTTCTCAGTTGCTGCGCCGCCGCCTCTCTTCCCACACCAGCCGTCGCTTTCCTGACAATCACCATATCCTCCCATTCCTTCATGCCAGTGCCACGGCCCCCGGTGCCGAGCCTCCTCGGCTCTCGCCCGGCAGGCAATCAGGCATACCTTGCTGCCCCGACTAGCGCTGGATACGGGGCGTCACCTGCCCCGTCATTGGCTGGCAGTTACGCGGCCTTGCCTGCTCCGCTGATGGCTGACGGCTATGCCACTGCCCCTGTTCTGGTCTATGGTGGCCTCACTGCCCCATCGGTCTATGGTGGCAGTGGAGACTGGTACATGGACTCGGGCGCCACCGCCCACATGACATATCACCCCGGTAACCTAACCTTCTCCACTCTGATTCATACTCGCACTCGCATCACCATTCGTAACGGTGCCTCTTTACCTATCACCCATATTGGCCGTACATCTTTTCCTTCCACATCCACGCCAGTCACCATGTCTAACATTCTTGTTTCTCCTAATTTAGTCACGAACCCTGTTCTATTTGTCGTCTTGCTCGTGAGAATCCAATTATCGTTCAATTTTATGACTATGGGTTTTCCGTGAAAAACGCCCACACCTGGTTGGTTCTTCACCGATGTGATAGTCCTGATGAGCTCTACCCGGTGCACTCCTCTGCCACCACCTCCACCACTCCTATCGCCCTCGCCGCCAGCATCGATCTCTGGCATGCTTCTCTGGGACACCCCAATTCCATTGTTCCCCATCACATTCTTAAAGAGTTTTTCATTCTCATGTAATAAAGTCGACGACCATACTTGTGAGGCTTGCCGTCTTGGCAAGCATGTTCGTATTCCCTTTAGTGCGTCCACAACTATTTCCACTTTTCCATTTCAATTACTTCATAGTGATGTTTGGACATCTCGGTTGCAAGCAACACGGGCTACCTCTACTACTTGGTGGATTTAGATGATTTTTCTCATTACGTGTGGACTTTTCCTCTTTGTCGCAAATCCAATGCTCTTGCCACACTCATCGCATTTTATTCCTATGTCACCACACAGTTTGCTCGCCCCATTCTTGCACTCCAAACAGATAACCGAAAATAATTCGACAGTGTTGCCGTTCGCAACCTTCTTGCTTTTCACGGCACCATTTTCCGCCTAACTTGCTGCTACCTCTTGAGCACTGTGTTGGATTTCCTTGAAGAGGAAAGGATGATGCAGCAAAGTAGCGTAAGTATTTCCCTTAGTTTTTGAGAACCAAGGTATCAATCCAGTAGGAGGCTGCGCGCGAGTCCCTCGTACCTAAACAAAACAAATAACTCCTCGCGACCAACGTGATAAGGGGTTGTCAATCCCTTCACGGTCACTTACGAGAGTGAGATCTGATAAGATAATTTTTTTGGTATTTTTGTGATAAAGATGCAAAGTAAAATAAAAGCAAAGTAAAAGCAAAGGAAATAACTAAGTATTGGAAGATTAATATGATGAATATAGACCTGGGGGGCCATAGGTTTCACTAGTGGCTTCTCTCAAGAGCATAAGTATTTTATGGTGGGTGAACGAATTACTGTTGAGCAATTGACAGAATTGAGCATAGTTATGAGAATATCTAGGTATGATCATGTATATAGGCATCACGTCCGAGACAAGTAGACCGACTCCTGCCTACATCTACTACTATTACTCCACTCATCGACCGCTATCCAGCATGCATCTAGAGTATTAAGTTCATGAAAACACAGTAACGCCTTAAGCAAGATGACATGATGTAGAGGGATAAATTCATGCAATATGATAAAAACCCCATCTTGTTATCCTCGATGGCAACAATAGAATACGTGCCTTGCTGCCCCTACTGTCACTGGGAAAGGACAACGCAAGATTGAACCCAAAGCTAAGCACTTCTCCCATTGCAAGAAAGATCAATCTAGTAGGCCAAACCAAAATGATAATTCGAAGACACTTGCAAAGATAACCAATCATACATAAAAGAATTCAGAGAGGATTCAAATATTGTTCATAGATAATCTTGATCATAAACCCACAATTCATCGGTGTCAACAAACACACCGCAAAAATAAGATTACATCGAATAGATCTCCACAAGAGAGGGGAGAACATTGTATTGAGATCCAAAAAGAGAGAAGAAGCCATCTAGCTAATAACTATGGACCCGAAGGTCTGAGGTAAACTACTCACACTTCATCGGAGAGGCTATGGTGTTGATGTAGAAGCCCTCCGTGATGGATGCCCCCTCCGACGGAGCTCCGGAACAGGCCCCAAGATGGGATCTCGTGGATACAGAAAGTTGCAGCGGTGGAATTAGGTTTTTGGCTCCGTATCTGATTGTTTGGGGGTACGTAGGTATATCTAGGAGGAAGAAGTACGTCGGTGGAGCAATAGGGGGCCCACAAGGGTGGAGGTCGCGC